>NC_064620.1:307598326-307603326 GCF_023898315.1 Schistocerca nitens
CCGTTACCCGTTACAACCATGGTAGGCGCAGAACCTACCATCGACAGTTGATAAGGCAGACATTTGAAAGATGCGTCGCCGGTACGAAGACCGTGCGATCAGCCCAAAGTTATTCAGAGTCACCAAGGCAAACGGACCGGACGAGCCGACCGATTGGTTTTGATCTAATAAAAGCGTCCCTTCCATCTCTGGTCGGGACTCTGTTTGCATGTATTAGCTCTAGAATTACCACAGTTATCCAAGTAACGTGGGTACGATCTAAGGAACCATAACTGATTTAATGAGCCATTCGCGGTTTCACCTTAATGCGGCTTGTACTGAGACATGCATGGCTTAATCTTTGAGACAAGCATATGACTACTGGCAGGATCAACCAGGGAGCTGCGTCAACTAGAGCTGAGCAGCCGGCCGCCCGGGAGTGTGTCCCGGGGGCCCGCGCGAACACGCAAGCGTCCGCTCAATTATTCTGCAAACAGGAGGAGGCTGGGCTCCCCTGCACGATACACCTCGAAACCCTCTCAGGTCCCGGCGGCGCGCAGCGCCGTCCTAAGTACTTGGTCGGGTTCGAGAGAGGCGCAATCGCCCGGAGATAGGCGAGTAGACGCTTTCAGTGCGACCACCCGTGCTCCCAACTGAGCTTGCCGCTGCCGACAGAGGCCCGGGAGCGTGCTGTCGTGGTGTTGCCGGCGGGAGACAACACGCGGCCACAAACAGTGACCGGGCAGCTCCAACGCCAGCGCCACAGAGGGGCAGAGCCCCACTTGGGTGCCAAAGCGAACTCTCCCAGCACAGCGCACGCGCCAACACATCCGCACAGCTGCGATACAAACCACCTGCGAGAACCGCGGGGGCGACCGAGCAGCAGACGGCGTCGCGGCGCCGAGTGCCGGGCGGCGGCGCATCCTCAACGCACACAGTCCTCAATCGGACCAGCACACTGCAGATGTCCACCGCGCTTCGCACCGGGCCCGGGAGGACCCACTTTGGCCGCACGGCGCCGCGCGCTGGGTGCGCCGGCACGCAGATGCGCCGCCTGCCGCGTCCGTCAGCCGGCGCGCCTGCCACTGGGCGCCCCCACCAGCCGGCTGCCGCGCGTGCGCCCACGCAGCGCGCGGCCAGCACGCCGGGCGCCCCCCCCTCACCGGCCGGGGACGGTCCCACCCAGCCACCGCCGCGTATCGCTTCATACCCACATGCCCACTCACGTTCGTGGGTATGACGGGTGTCGCTGAAGCAACCGGTTAATACCTGTACCGATCGTCGATATCAACGATTCACCTCCAGCGCGAACAACCGCGCAACAACGGATTTCCAGTTCATTTGCGTAACTTGGGCAGCAAACGTAGACATCCATCTACATTTGCGACTTCTACGAGTCTTGCATGCCTGGATGTTGTGTGTCACGACGCACTCCATCAGCATACATACACGCTGCGACGTGTGCACGAAAGAACACGTGGAAGGTGGCCAGCGTACGTATGCGAATGCCATTGCACAGCTGCGAAGCGCATTCAACACGCGAACTCCTGACCGACGAGCTAGAGGTGACAGGAGGGGAGGGGGGGGGGGGCGGGGGCGATATACGTCCTATTGCAGTACACAATACAGTGGATAGCGGGACCATGTGGAAAGTAAGCAACACTCGCAAGATGTGAGGGTACGCACCGTAAAATGAATCAATACGCAGAACACCACAGTGTGCGCGAAGTGAACTATGTTGAGATGGTTGCAATTAGGCAACGCTACACGAATTCCTAGATTCATATAACTAACAATTACAGGGCAGGTTAAGGCGCAACGTGGGTTAGGTTAGGGCGCAACGTGGGTTAGGTTAAGGCGCAACTTGGGTTAGGTTAAGGCGCAACTTGGGTTAGGTTAAGGCGCAACTTGGGTTAGGTTAAGGCGCAACTTGGGTTAGGTTAAGGCGCAACTTGGGTTAGGTTAAGGCGCAACTTGGGTTAGGTTAAGGCGCAACTTGGGTTAGGTTAAGGCGCAACGTGGGTTAGGTTAAGGCGCAACGTGGGTTAGGTTAAGGCGCAACGTGGGTTAGGTTAAGGCGCAACGTGGGTTAGGTTAAGGCGCAACGTGGGTTAGGTTAAGGCGCAACGTGGGTTAGGTTAAGGCGCAACGTGGGTTAGGTTAAGGCGCAACGTGGGTTAGGTTAAGGCGCAACGTGGGTTAGGTTAAGGCGCAACGTGGGTTAGGTTAAGGCGCAACGTGGGTTAGGTTAAGGCGCAACGTGGGTTAGGTTAAGGCGCAACGTGGGTTAGGTTAAGGCGCAACGTGGGTTAGGTTAAGGCGCAACGTGGGTTAGGTTAAGGCGCAACGTGGGTTAGGTTAAGGCGCAACGTGGGTTAGGTTAGGGCGCAACGTGGGTTAGGTTAAGGCGCAACGTGGGTTAGGTTAGGGCGCAACGTGGGTTAGGTTAGGGCGCAACGTGGGTTAGGTTAGGGCGCAACGTGGGTTAGGTTAGGGCGCAACGTGGGTTAGGTTAGGGCGCAACGTGGGTTAGGTTAGGGCGCAACTTGGGTTAGGTTAGGGCGCAACGTGGGTTAGGTTAGGGCGCAACGTGGGTTAGGTTAGGGCGCAACGTGGGTTAGGTTAGGGCGCAACGTGGGTTAGGTTAGGGCGCAACTTGGGTTAGGTTAAGGCAGAAGTTGGGTTAGGTTAAGGCAGAAGTTGGGTTAGGTTAAGGCAGAAGCTGGGTTAGGTTAAGGCAGAAGTTGGGTTAGGTTAAGGCAGAAGTTGGGTTAGGTTAAGGCAGAAGTTGGGTTAGGTTAAGGCAGAAGTTGGGTTAGGTTAAGGCAGAAGTTGGGTTAGGTTAAGGCAGAAGTTGGGTTAGGTTAAGGCAGAAGTTGGGTTAGGTTAAGGCAGAAGTTGGGTTAGGTTAAGGCAGAAGTTGGGTTAGGTTAAGGCAGAAGTTGGGTTAGGTTAAGGCAGAAGTTGGGTTAGGTTAAGGCAGAAGTTGGGTTAGGTTAAGGCAGAAGTTGGGTTAGGTTAAGGCAGAAGTTGGGTTAGGTTAAGGCAGAAGTTGGGTTAGGTTAAGGCAGAAGTTGGGTTAAGGGATGGTGTGTGTGGGGGGGGGGGGTGGGGTGGCGAGGTTCGTTGATAGTGATGGTAGTAAGTGGACGCCTGAGGCACTATCAGATATGTCACGTCAGTTGCACTTGTGGCTCATGGCAGGTGGCGCGCCCGTTCTGTGTTTGTGGCAAAGGAGTGGCACACCTGTGTCTTTCATTCCTGCCATTGTTTATGTGCTGTGAGATGCGGCAGTGTGGTGCTGTTGGGTGCACCCCTGTGTAGGACATGTGTGGGTGTTGGTGGCGTATCTGAGCAATGGTGGTTGTAGGAAGAGTGGGATATTCAGTTTTCTGGTTCGACGTCCCGGTCTGGTTATCATAGTGTGGATGGTGTACTGTGGCCGAGAGGATGCACTGGATGTTGTTCCATGCTGGTACTTAGATGTTGTGTCTGCGTCTGTTACAGGCATAGACTAGTGGGTGATGGAGTGTGTGGGTGACGTGTGGTTGACATTGTGTGCACAGACGTTCAGCATGTATAGGGACAGTTGTATGTGTTATCTATATTCCGATGACTGCGCGTATTACTAAGCACCGCCGTGTATAAGCTTAATGTATGTATAGTCAATGCCTGTTCTATCTCTGTACAGTAGTAGCGGTGCGACTGCACTAGCTAGCTACACCTCGCGGCATCGTCCCCCGGTGTATGGCATATGATTATAAACATTCTGTCTATTAGTCAAAACCGGTGGTGTGACTACGTCACATGTTTGAGGTGGGGGACGCAACACCGTGCCGGTGGGTCAGGGCTGCGAAACACTTTCCCCACACTGGGGGCTCGGACCCTCATTACTCGTCCCAGTAATATATTGCGGAGCGCACATAGCCATTGCCCAGAGTCTTTGCGACTGCGAGTGCAACGCCCACGGGGACCGACGTGGATGGGGCGGCCCATAGCTGATCGCTCAGCATCGGAATCCGTACAGTGAGCGACGCGGTCGCGCACAGACTTAGAGCACGTTTAGGGACAGCGGGAATGTCGAATATTGGATAAAACTCTTCATGAAACGCAAGATATAGGTGTGGATTGCAACTTACGAGTGCGGGAAACGTCCGCCGTTCATCCGCTGGACTTGCGATTTTGGTGGGTGGGGTGGGGCACGTACGGGTGCGGGTGGCGTGATTGTCGGTCGACGACTTCGTGGTGGACAGAGGATGCCGTCTTTGTGGGTGGCGTCGGACAATGTGTACTGTGCGCCCATCGATGTCGTATTCAGCTTGGCGTCTCATAGATGGCGGTATCGCCGTTGCAGGAGGCCTAGATGGCGTTATTGTTTGTGGTGCGCTCGACATGGTGGATGTAGTGTTGCCAGATTCGCGTAGATGGCTGTATTGCATGTGGTTTCGTCGTATTTTCATAGGTGGCGATGCTGTGTGGTTGGCGTTGTTGCGTTCACTTCCTGTAGATGGAGGTGTCGTATCTGGGCTGCATGTCAATGTAGTGTAGTCACATTCCGAGAGATGTCGTTCTTGTGCCCCTCGGTGGCACTGTCAACGTCGTCCCACAGGGGGCGGTATGGTGGCGTCCCCAAATAGACGCCCTAGTGGCCTGGCTATTTCACAGATGGCGCTGTCGTATGTAACATACGTCGGTGTGCTGCCACCATTCTCCCCTTCTTTATATGGCATTTATTTATTGCTGCCGTCTAGTTCGCTGTCTACAGACTTATCACCACCCACACTAGCCGCCCCGGGGACTTGCCAACGACACACCCTATCCCAAGTCTATTTTCTTGCGAAGCATCATGTGTTATTATATTTTATTTCACATCCATTGTTTAGAGGTATTGTCGTTCACCGTACGGCGGTGGACGCTGTGTTACCACACGCCGGGGGGGACGGCGAAAACGTACCGTTGACCGCCCGACACCGCCGCCTCCACGCGACGCGCCGACCGGTGGGCCGACACCGTCCGCCTGG
>NC_064620.1:307610826-307613326 GCF_023898315.1 Schistocerca nitens
TGTCGTGGTGTTGCCGGCGGGAGACAACACGCGGCCACAAACAGTGACCGGGCAGCTCCAACGCCAGCGCCACAGAGGGGCAGAGCCCCACTTGGGTGCCAAAGCGAACTCTCCCAGCACAGCGCACGCGCCAACACATCCGCACAGCTGCGATACAAACCACCTGCGAGAACCGCGGGGGCGACCGAGCAGCAGACGGCGTCGCGGCGCCGAGTGCCGGGCGGCGGCGCATCCTCAACGCACACAGTCCTCAATCGGACCAGCACACTGCAGATGTCCACCGCGCTTCGCACCGGGCCCGGGAGGACCCACTTTGGCCGCACGGCGCCGCGCGCTGGGTGCGCCGGCACGCAGATGCGCCGCCTGCCGCGTCCGTCAGCCGGCGCGCCTGCCACTGGGCGCCCCCACCAGCCGGCTGCCGCGCGTGCGCCCACGCAGCGCGCGGCCAGCACGCCGGGCGCCCCCCCCTCACCGGCCGGGGACGGTCCCACCCAGCCACCGCCGCGTATCGCTTCATACCCACATGCCCACTCACGTTCGTGGGTATGACGGGTGTCGCTGAAGCAACCGGTTAATACCTGTACCGATCGTCGATATCAACGATTCACCTCCAGCGCGAACAACCGCGCAACAACGGATTTCCAGTTCATTTGCGTAACTTGGGCAGCAAACGTAGACATCCATCTACATTTGCGACTTCTACGAGTCTTGCATGCCTGGATGTTGTGTGTCACGACGCACTCCATCAGCATACATACACGCTGCGACGTGTGCACGAAAGAACACGTGGAAGGTGGCCAGCGTACGTATGCGAATGCCATTGCACAGCTGCGAAGCGCATTCAACACGCGAACTCCTGACCGACGAGCTAGAGGTGACAGGAGGGGAGGGGGGGGGGGGGGCGGGGGCGATATACGTCCTATTGCAGTACACAATACAGTGGATAGCGGGACCATGTGGAAAGTAAGCAACACTCGCAAGATGTGAGGGTACGCACCGTAAAATGAATCAATACGCAGAACACCACAGTGTGCGCGAAGTGAACTATGTTGAGATGGTTGCAATTAGGCAACGCTACACGAATTCCTAGATTCATATAACTAACAATTACAGGGCAGGTTAAGGCGCAACGTGGGTTAGGTTAGGGCGCAACGTGGGTTAGGTTAAGGCGCAACGTGGGTTAGGTTAAGGCGCAACTTGGGTTAGGTTAAGGCGCAACTTGGGTTAGGTTAAGGCGCAACTTGGGTTAGGTTAAGGCGCAACTTGGGTTAGGTTAAGGCGCAACTTGGGTTAGGTTAAGGCGCAACTTGGGTTAGGTTAAGGCGCAACTTGGGTTAGGTTAAGGCGCAACTTGGGTTAGGTTAAGGCGCAACGTGGGTTAGGTTAAGGCGCAACGTGGGTTAGGTTAAGGCGCAACGTGGGTTAGGTTAAGGCGCAACGTGGGTTAGGTTAAGGCGCAACGTGGGTTAGGTTAAGGCGCAACGTGGGTTAGGTTAAGGCGCAACGTGGGTTAGGTTAAGGCGCAACGTGGGTTAGGTTAAGGCGCAACGTGGGTTAGGTTAAGGCGCAACGTGGGTTAGGTTAAGGCGCAACGTGGGTTAGGTTAAGGCGCAACGTGGGTTAGGTTAAGGCGCAACGTGGGTTAGGTTAAGGCGCAACGTGGGTTAGGTTAAGGCGCAACGTGGGTTAGGTTAAGGCGCAACGTGGGTTAGGTTAGGGCGCAACGTGGGTTAGGTTAAGGCGCAACGTGGGTTAGGTTAGGGCGCAACGTGGGTTAGGTTAGGGCGCAACGTGGGTTAGGTTAGGGCGCAACGTGGGTTAGGTTAGGGCGCAACGTGGGTTAGGTTAGGGCGCAACGTGGGTTAGGTTAGGGCGCAACTTGGGTTAGGTTAGGGCGCAACGTGGGTTAGGTTAGGGCGCAACGTGGGTTAGGTTAGGGCGCAACGTGGGTTAGGTTAGGGCGCAACGTGGGTTAGGTTAGGGCGCAACTTGGGTTAGGTTAAGGCAGAAGTTGGGTTAGGTTAAGGCAGAAGTTGGGTTAGGTTAAGGCAGAAGTTGGGTTAGGTTAAGGCAGAAGCTGGGTTAGGTTAAGGCAGAAGTTGGGTTAGGTTAAGGCAGAAGTTGGGTTAGGTTAAGGCAGAAGTTGGGTTAGGTTAAGGCAGAAGTTGGGTTAGGTTAAGGCAGAAGTTGGGTTAGGTTAAGGCAGAAGTTGGGTTAGGTTAAGGCAGAAGTTGGGTTAGGTTAAGGCAGAAGTTGGGTTAGGTTAAGGCAGAAGTTGGGTTAGGTTAAGGCAGAAGTTGGGTTAGGTTAAGGCAGAAGTTGGGTTAGGTTAAGGCAGAAGTTGGGTTAGGTTAAGGCAGAAGTTGGGTTAGGTTAAGGCAGAAGTTGGGTTAGGTTAAGGCAGAAGTTGGGTTAGGTTAAGGCAGAAGTTGGGTTAAGGGATGGTGTGTGTGGGGGGGGGGGTGGGGTGGCGAGGTTCGTTGATAGTGATGGTAGTAAG
>NC_064620.1:307618326-307625826 GCF_023898315.1 Schistocerca nitens
CGCCAGTTCTGCTTACCAAAAGTGGCCCACTTGGCACTCCGATCCGAGTCGTTTGCTCGCGGCTTCAGCATATCAAGCAAGCCGGAGATCTCACCCATTTAAAGTTTGAGAATAGGTTGAGGTCGTTTCGGCCCCAAGGCCTCTAATCATTCGCTTTACCGGATGAGACTCGTACGAGCACCAGCTATCCTGAGGGAAACTTCGGAGGGAACCAGCTACTAGATGGTTCGATTAGTCTTTCGCCCCTATACCCAGCTCCGACGATCGATTTGCACGTCAGAATCGCTACGGACCTCCATCAGGGTTTCCCCTGACTTCGTCCTGGCCAGGCATAGTTCACCATCTTTCGGGTCCCAACGTGTACGCTCTAGGTGCGCCTCACCTCGCAATGAGGACGAGACGCCCCGGGAGTGCGGAGGCCGCCGCCCCGTGAAGGGCGGGGAAGCCCCATCCTCCCTCGGCCCGCGCAAGGCGAGACCTTCACTTTCATTACGCCTTTAGGTTTCGTACAGCCCAATGACTCGCGCACATGTTAGACTCCTTGGTCCGTGTTTCAAGACGGGTCGTGAAATTGTCCAAAGCTGAAGCGCCGCTGACGGGAGCGATTATTCCGCCCGAGAGCATCCCGAGCCAACAGCGGCGCGGGTCCGGGGCCGGGCCAGGTAGGTCCGTCATCCGGGAAGAACCGCGCGCGCTTGCCGGGAGCCCGAGCGCCCAAAGGGGCGAATCGACTCCTCCAGATATACCGCCGAGCAGCCAGCCAGGACACCGGGGCTCTGCCCAACAGACGCGAACCGAGGCCCGCGGAAGGACAGGCTGCGCACCCGGGCCGTAGGCCGGCACCCAGCGGGTCGCGACGTCCTACTAGGGGAGAAGTGCGGCCCACCGCACACCGGAACGGCCCCACCCCGCGGCGAGTGGAAAGGCAACCGGACACGACCCCGCCGCGGATTGCTCCGCGCGGGCGGCCGGCCCCATCTGCCGAGGGCGGAGGCCAGTGGCCGGATGGGCGTGAATCTCACCCGTTCGACCTTTCGGACTTCTCACGTTTACCCCAGAACGGTTTCACGTACTTTTGAACTCTCTCTTCAAAGTTCTTTTCAACTTTCCCTCACGGTACTTGTTCGCTATCGGTCTCGTGGTCATATTTAGTCTCAGATGGAGTTTACCACCCACTTGGAGCTGCACTCTCAAGCAACCCGACTCGAAGGAGAGGTCCCGCCGACGCTCGCACCGGCCGCTACGGGCCTGGCACCCTCTACGGGCCGTGGCCTCATTCAAGTTGGACTTGGGCTCGGCGCGAGGCGTCGGGGTAGTGGACCCTCCCAAACACCACATGCCACGACAGGCGGCAGCCTGCGGGGTTCGGTGCTGGACTCTTCCCTGTTCGCTCGCCGCTACTGGGGGAATCCTTGTTAGTTTCTTTTCCTCCGCTTAGTAATATGCTTAAATTCAGCGGGTAGTCTCGCCTGCTCTGAGGTCGTTGTACGAGGTGTCGCACGCCACACCGCCAGCCGGCTGTGCACGCTACCGAGACAGTACCGGTATGCGAACCGCCAGGCGACGGGCGCGCATCGCTCGTTTGAGGGGACGTGGCCGGCCCCACAGGCCGGCACGACACACCCACGTCTCCGAAGCGGGACAAACGCCGCGCGCTTCAGTTTACGTAGCCGACCCTCAGCCAGACGTGGCCCGGGAACGGAATCCATGGACCGCAATGTGCGTTCGAAACGTCGATGTTCATGTGTCCTGCAGTTCACATGTCGACGCGCAATTTGCTGCGTTCTTCATCGACCCACGAGCCGAGTGATCCACCGTCCTGGGTGATCTTTTTACAGTTTCCACTGTCTCTTTCAAAACAGTTGCATAGGCGGGACTGAGGCGTTCGACGGCCCCTGTTCCAGTGTTTTGTGTCCAACGGCCTCACGGCCGATGGGCGTCGTACGGCTCCACTCCGGAGCGGACAGGCACTCGGGCGAACGTCATTCAAAACCGGCGCGAGGCGCCAGGTGCCGCAGGCCAGCCGCTCCAGAGCTTCAGCGCTCGTACCACACAACATTTTCCGTTAGTTTTGAGAAGCACGCGTGGTCCCGCACGCGGCGCACAGCTACTGCGAGCCGTACAGGTAGCGTGTTGCACGACACGACACGCACATCGAAAGACATGCAGTCTAGTCGGTAATGATCCTTCCGCAGGTTCACCTACGGAAACCTTGTTACGACTTTTACTTCCTCTAAATGATCAAGTTTGGTCATCTTTCCGGTAGCATCGGCAACGACAGAGTCGATGCCGCGTACCAGTCCGAAGGCCTCACTAAATCATTCAATCGGTAGTAGCGACGGGCGGTGTGTACAAAGGGCAGGGACGTAATCAACGCGAGCTTATGACTCGCGCTTACTGGGAATTCCTCGTTCATGGGGAACAATTGCAAGCCCCAATCCCTAGCACGAAGGAGGTTCAGCGGGTTACCCCGACCTTTCGGCCTAGGAAGACACGCTGATTCCTTCAGTGTAGCGCGCGTGCGGCCCAGAACATCTAAGGGCATCACAGACCTGTTATTGCTCAATCTCGTGCGGCTAGAAGCCGCCTGTCCCTCTAAGAAGAAAAGTAATCGCTGACAGCACGAAGGATGTCACGCGACTAGTTAGCAGGCTAGAGTCTCGTTCGTTATCGGAATTAACCAGACAAATCGCTCCACCAACTAAGAACGGCCATGCACCACCACCCACCGAATCAAGAAAGAGCTATCAATCTGTCAATCCTTCCGGTGTCCGGGCCTGGTGAGGTTTCCCGTGTTGAGTCAAATTAAGCCGCAGGCTCCACTCCTGGTGGTGCCCTTCCGTCAATTCCTTTAAGTTTCAGCTTTGCAACCATACTTCCCCCGGAACCCAAAAGCTTTGGTTTCCCGGAGGCTGCCCGCCGAGTCATCGGAGGAACTGCGGCGGATCGCTGGCTGGCATCGTTTATGGTTAGAACTAGGGCGGTATCTGATCGCCTTCGAACCTCTAACTTTCGTTCTTGATTAATGAAAACATACTTGGCAAATGCTTTCGCTTCTGTTCGTCTTGCGACGATCCAAGAATTTCACCTCTAACGTCGCAATACGAATGCCCCCGCCTGTCCCTATTAATCATTACCTCGGGTTCCGAAAACCAACAAAATAGAACCGAGGTCCTATTCCATTATTCCATGCACACAGTATTCAGGCGGGCTTGCCTGCTTTAAGCACTCTAATTTGTTCAAAGTAAACGTGCCGGCCCACCGAGACACTCAATAAAGAGCACCCTGGTAGGATTTCAACGGGGTCCGCCTCGGGACGCACGAGCACGCACGAGGCGGTCGCACGCCTTCGGCTCGCCCCACCGGCAGGACGTCCCACGATACATGCCAGTTAAACACCGACGGGCGGTGAACCAACAGCGTGGGACACAAATCCAACTACGAGCTTTTTAACCGCAACAACTTTAATATACGCTATTGGAGCTGGAATTACCGCGGCTGCTGGCACCAGACTTGCCCTCCAATAGATACTCGTTAAAGGATTTAAAGTGTACTCATTCCGATTACGGGGCCTCGGATGAGTCCCGTATCGTTATTTTTCGTCACTACCTCCCCGTGCCGGGAGTGGGTAATTTGCGCGCCTGCTGCCTTCCTTGGATGTGGTAGCCGTTTCTCAGGCTCCCTCTCCGGAATCGAACCCTGATTCCCCGTTACCCGTTACAACCATGGTAGGCGCAGAACCTACCATCGACAGTTGATAAGGCAGACATTTGAAAGATGCGTCGCCGGTACGAAGACCGTGCGATCAGCCCAAAGTTATTCAGAGTCACCAAGGCAAACGGACCGGACGAGCCGACCGATTGGTTTTGATCTAATAAAAGCGTCCCTTCCATCTCTGGTCGGGACTCTGTTTGCATGTATTAGCTCTAGAATTACCACAGTTATCCAAGTAACGTGGGTACGATCTAAGGAACCATAACTGATTTAATGAGCCATTCGCGGTTTCACCTTAATGCGGCTTGTACTGAGACATGCATGGCTTAATCTTTGAGACAAGCATATGACTACTGGCAGGATCAACCAGGGAGCTGCGTCAACTAGAGCTGAGCAGCCGGCCGCCCGGGAGTGTGTCCCGGGGGCCCGCGCGAACACGCAAGCGTCCGCTCAATTATTCTGCAAACAGGAGGAGGCTGGGCTCCCCTGCACGATACACCTCGAAACCCTCTCAGGTCCCGGCGGCGCGCAGCGCCGTCCTAAGTACTTGGTCGGGTTCGAGAGAGGCGCAATCGCCCGGAGATAGGCGAGTAGACGCTTTCAGTGCGACCACCCGTGCTCCCAACTGAGCTTGCCGCTGCCGACAGAGGCCCGGGAGCGTGCTGTCGTGGTGTTGCCGGCGGGAGACAACACGCGGCCACAAACAGTGACCGGGCAGCTCCAACGCCAGCGCCACAGAGGGGCAGAGCCCCACTTGGGTGCCAAAGCGAACTCTCCCAGCACAGCGCACGCGCCAACACATCCGCACAGCTGCGATACAAACCACCTGCGAGAACCGCGGGGGCGACCGAGCAGCAGACGGCGTCGCGGCGCCGAGTGCCGGGCGGCGGCGCATCCTCAACGCACACAGTCCTCAATCGGACCAGCACACTGCAGATGTCCACCGCGCTTCGCACCGGGCCCGGGAGGACCCACTTTGGCCGCACGGCGCCGCGCGCTGGGTGCGCCGGCACGCAGATGCGCCGCCTGCCGCGTCCGTCAGCCGGCGCGCCTGCCACTGGGCGCCCCCACCAGCCGGCTGCCGCGCGTGCGCCCACGCAGCGCGCGGCCAGCACGCCGGGCGCCCCCCCCTCACCGGCCGGGGACGGTCCCACCCAGCCACCGCCGCGTATCGCTTCATACCCACATGCCCACTCACGTTCGTGGGTATGACGGGTGTCGCTGAAGCAACCGGTTAATACCTGTACCGATCGTCGATATCAACGATTCACCTCCAGCGCGAACAACCGCGCAACAACGGATTTCCAGTTCATTTGCGTAACTTGGGCAGCAAACGTAGACATCCATCTACATTTGCGACTTCTACGAGTCTTGCATGCCTGGATGTTGTGTGTCACGACGCACTCCATCAGCATACATACACGCTGCGACGTGTGCACGAAAGAACACGTGGAAGGTGGCCAGCGTACGTATGCGAATGCCATTGCACAGCTGCGAAGCGCATTCAACACGCGAACTCCTGACCGACGAGCTAGAGGTGACAGGAGGGGAGGGGGGGGGGGGGCGGGGGCGATATACGTCCTATTGCAGTACACAATACAGTGGATAGCGGGACCATGTGGAAAGTAAGCAACACTCGCAAGATGTGAGGGTACGCACCGTAAAATGAATCAATACGCAGAACACCACAGTGTGCGCGAAGTGAACTATGTTGAGATGGTTGCAATTAGGCAACGCTACACGAATTCCTAGATTCATATAACTAACAATTACAGGGCAGGTTAAGGCGCAACGTGGGTTAGGTTAGGGCGCAACGTGGGTTAGGTTAAGGCGCAACGTGGGTTAGGTTAAGGCGCAACTTGGGTTAGGTTAAGGCGCAACTTGGGTTAGGTTAAGGCGCAACTTGGGTTAGGTTAAGGCGCAACTTGGGTTAGGTTAAGGCGCAACTTGGGTTAGGTTAAGGCGCAACTTGGGTTAGGTTAAGGCGCAACTTGGGTTAGGTTAAGGCGCAACTTGGGTTAGGTTAAGGCGCAACGTGGGTTAGGTTAAGGCGCAACGTGGGTTAGGTTAAGGCGCAACGTGGGTTAGGTTAAGGCGCAACGTGGGTTAGGTTAAGGCGCAACGTGGGTTAGGTTAAGGCGCAACGTGGGTTAGGTTAAGGCGCAACGTGGGTTAGGTTAAGGCGCAACGTGGGTTAGGTTAAGGCGCAACGTGGGTTAGGTTAAGGCGCAACGTGGGTTAGGTTAAGGCGCAACGTGGGTTAGGTTAAGGCGCAACGTGGGTTAGGTTAAGGCGCAACGTGGGTTAGGTTAAGGCGCAACGTGGGTTAGGTTAAGGCGCAACGTGGGTTAGGTTAAGGCGCAACGTGGGTTAGGTTAAGGCGCAACGTGGGTTAGGTTAAGGCGCAACGTGGGTTAGGTTAGGGCGCAACGTGGGTTAGGTTAAGGCGCAACGTGGGTTAGGTTAGGGCGCAACGTGGGTTAGGTTAGGGCGCAACGTGGGTTAGGTTAGGGCGCAACGTGGGTTAGGTTAGGGCGCAACGTGGGTTAGGTTAGGGCGCAACGTGGGTTAGGTTAGGGCGCAACTTGGGTTAGGTTAGGGCGCAACGTGGGTTAGGTTAGGGCGCAACGTGGGTTAGGTTAGGGCGCAACGTGGGTTAGGTTAGGGCGCAACGTGGGTTAGGTTAGGGCGCAACTTGGGTTAGGTTAAGGCAGAAGTTGGGTTAGGTTAAGGCAGAAGTTGGGTTAGGTTAAGGCAGAAGTTGGGTTAGGTTAAGGCAGAAGCTGGGTTAGGTTAAGGCAGAAGTTGGGTTAGGTTAAGGCAGAAGTTGGGTTAGGTTAAGGCAGAAGTTGGGTTAGGTTAAGGCAGAAGTTGGGTTAGGTTAAGGCAGAAGTTGGGTTAGGTTAAGGCAGAAGTTGGGTTAGGTTAAGGCAGAAGTTGGGTTAGGTTAAGGCAGAAGTTGGGTTAGGTTAAGGCAGAAGTTGGGTTAGGTTAAGGCAGAAGTTGGGTTAGGTTAAGGCAGAAGTTGGGTTAGGTTAAGGCAGAAGTTGGGTTAGGTTAAGGCAGAAGTTGGGTTAGGTTAAGGCAGAAGTTGGGTTAGGTTAAGGCAGAAGTTGGGTTAGGTTAAGGCAGAAGTTGGGTTAAGGGATGGTGTGTGTGGGGGGGGGGGGTGGGGTGGCGAGGTTCGTTGATAGTGATGGTAGTAAGTGGACGCCTGAGGCACTATCAGATATGTCACGTCAGTTGCACTTGTGGCTCATGGCAGGTGGCGCGCCCGTTCTGTGTTTGTGGCAAAGGAGTGGCACACCTGTGTCTTTCATTCCTGCCATTGTTTATGTGCTGTGAGATGCGGCAGTGTGGTGCTGTTGGGTGCACCCCTGTGTAGGACATGTGTGGGTGTTGGTGGCGTATCTGAGCAATGGTGGTTGTAGGAAGAGTGGGATATTCAGTTTTCTGGTTCGACGTCCCGGTCTGGTTATCATAGTGTGGATGGTGTACTGTGGCCGAGAGGATGCACTGGATGTTGTTCCATGCTGGTACTTAGATGTTGTGTCTGCGTCTGTTACAGGCATAGACTAGTGGGTGATGGAGTGTGTGGGTGACGTGTGGTTGACATTGTGTGCACAGACGTTCAGCATGTATAGGGACAGTTGTATGTGTTATCTATATTCCGATGACTGCGCGTATTACTAAGCACCGCCGTGTATAAGCTTAATGTATGTATAGTCAATGCCTGTTCTATCTCTGTACAGTAGTAGCGGTGCGACTGCACTAGCTAGCTACACC
>NC_064620.1:307633326-307638326 GCF_023898315.1 Schistocerca nitens
CAAGAATTTCACCTCTAACGTCGCAATACGAATGCCCCCGCCTGTCCCTATTAATCATTACCTCGGGTTCCGAAAACCAACAAAATAGAACCGAGGTCCTATTCCATTATTCCATGCACACAGTATTCAGGCGGGCTTGCCTGCTTTAAGCACTCTAATTTGTTCAAAGTAAACGTGCCGGCCCACCGAGACACTCAATAAAGAGCACCCTGGTAGGATTTCAACGGGGTCCGCCTCGGGACGCACGAGCACGCACGAGGCGGTCGCACGCCTTCGGCTCGCCCCACCGGCAGGACGTCCCACGATACATGCCAGTTAAACACCGACGGGCGGTGAACCAACAGCGTGGGACACAAATCCAACTACGAGCTTTTTAACCGCAACAACTTTAATATACGCTATTGGAGCTGGAATTACCGCGGCTGCTGGCACCAGACTTGCCCTCCAATAGATACTCGTTAAAGGATTTAAAGTGTACTCATTCCGATTACGGGGCCTCGGATGAGTCCCGTATCGTTATTTTTCGTCACTACCTCCCCGTGCCGGGAGTGGGTAATTTGCGCGCCTGCTGCCTTCCTTGGATGTGGTAGCCGTTTCTCAGGCTCCCTCTCCGGAATCGAACCCTGATTCCCCGTTACCCGTTACAACCATGGTAGGCGCAGAACCTACCATCGACAGTTGATAAGGCAGACATTTGAAAGATGCGTCGCCGGTACGAAGACCGTGCGATCAGCCCAAAGTTATTCAGAGTCACCAAGGCAAACGGACCGGACGAGCCGACCGATTGGTTTTGATCTAATAAAAGCGTCCCTTCCATCTCTGGTCGGGACTCTGTTTGCATGTATTAGCTCTAGAATTACCACAGTTATCCAAGTAACGTGGGTACGATCTAAGGAACCATAACTGATTTAATGAGCCATTCGCGGTTTCACCTTAATGCGGCTTGTACTGAGACATGCATGGCTTAATCTTTGAGACAAGCATATGACTACTGGCAGGATCAACCAGGGAGCTGCGTCAACTAGAGCTGAGCAGCCGGCCGCCCGGGAGTGTGTCCCGGGGGCCCGCGCGAACACGCAAGCGTCCGCTCAATTATTCTGCAAACAGGAGGAGGCTGGGCTCCCCTGCACGATACACCTCGAAACCCTCTCAGGTCCCGGCGGCGCGCAGCGCCGTCCTAAGTACTTGGTCGGGTTCGAGAGAGGCGCAATCGCCCGGAGATAGGCGAGTAGACGCTTTCAGTGCGACCACCCGTGCTCCCAACTGAGCTTGCCGCTGCCGACAGAGGCCCGGGAGCGTGCTGTCGTGGTGTTGCCGGCGGGAGACAACACGCGGCCACAAACAGTGACCGGGCAGCTCCAACGCCAGCGCCACAGAGGGGCAGAGCCCCACTTGGGTGCCAAAGCGAACTCTCCCAGCACAGCGCACGCGCCAACACATCCGCACAGCTGCGATACAAACCACCTGCGAGAACCGCGGGGGCGACCGAGCAGCAGACGGCGTCGCGGCGCCGAGTGCCGGGCGGCGGCGCATCCTCAACGCACACAGTCCTCAATCGGACCAGCACACTGCAGATGTCCACCGCGCTTCGCACCGGGCCCGGGAGGACCCACTTTGGCCGCACGGCGCCGCGCGCTGGGTGCGCCGGCACGCAGATGCGCCGCCTGCCGCGTCCGTCAGCCGGCGCGCCTGCCACTGGGCGCCCCCACCAGCCGGCTGCCGCGCGTGCGCCCACGCAGCGCGCGGCCAGCACGCCGGGCGCCCCCCCCTCACCGGCCGGGGACGGTCCCACCCAGCCACCGCCGCGTATCGCTTCATACCCACATGCCCACTCACGTTCGTGGGTATGACGGGTGTCGCTGAAGCAACCGGTTAATACCTGTACCGATCGTCGATATCAACGATTCACCTCCAGCGCGAACAACCGCGCAACAACGGATTTCCAGTTCATTTGCGTAACTTGGGCAGCAAACGTAGACATCCATCTACATTTGCGACTTCTACGAGTCTTGCATGCCTGGATGTTGTGTGTCACGACGCACTCCATCAGCATACATACACGCTGCGACGTGTGCACGAAAGAACACGTGGAAGGTGGCCAGCGTACGTATACGAATGCCATTGCACAGCTGCGAAGCGCATTCAACACGCGAACTCCTGACCGACGAGCTAGAGGTGACAGGAGGGGAGGGGGGGGGGGGCGGGGGCGATATACGTCCTATTGCAGTACACAATACAGTGGATAGCGGGACCATGTGGAAAGTAAGCAACACTCGCAAGATGTGAGGGTACGCACCGTAAAATGAATCAATACGCAGAACACCACAGTGTGCGCGAAGTGAACTATGTTGAGATGGTTGCAATTAGGCAACGCTACACGAATTCCTAGAGTCATATAACTAACAATTACAGGGCAGGTTAGGGCGCAACGTGGGTTAGGTTAGGGCGCAACGTGGGTTAGGTTAGGGCGCAACGTGGGTTAGGTTAGGGCGCAACGTGGGTTAGGTTAGGGCCCAACGTGGGTTAGGTTAGGGCCCAACGTGGGTTAGGTTAGGGCCCAACGTGGGTTAGGTTAGGGCGCAACTTGGGTTAGGTTAGGGCGCAACTTGGGTTAGGTTAGGGCGCAACTTGGGTTAGGTTAGGGCGCAACTTGGGTTAGGTTAGGGCGCAACTTGGGTTAGGTTAGGGCGCAACTTGGGTTAGGTTAGGGCGCAACTTGGGTTAGGTTAGGGCGCAACTTGGGTTAGGTTAGGGCGCAACTTGGGTTAGGTTAGGGCGCAACTTGGGTTAGGTTAGGGCGCAACTTGGGTTAGGTTAGGGCGCAACTTGGGTTAGGTTAGGGCGCAACTTGGGTTAGGTTAGGGCGCAACTTGGGTTAGGTTAGGGCGCAACTTGGGTTAGGTTAGGGCGCAACTTGGGTTAGGTTAGGGCGCAACTTGGGTTAGGTTAGGGCGCAACTTGGGTTAGGTTAGGGCGCAACTTGGGTTAGGTTAGGGCGCAACTTGGGTTAGGTTAGGGCGCAACTTGGGTTAGGTTAAGGCGCAACTTGGGTTAGGTTAAGGCGCAACTTGGGTTAGGTTAAGGCGCAACTTGGGTTAGGTTAAGGCGCAACTTGGGTTAGGTTAAGGCGCAACGTGGGTTAGGTTAGGGCGCAACGTGGGTTAGGTTAGGGCGCAACGTGGGTTAGGTTAGGGCGCAACGTGGGTTAGGTTAGGGCGCAACGTGGGTTAGGTTAGGGCGCAACGTGGGTTAGGTTAGGGCGCAACGTGGGTTAGGTTAGGGCGCAACGTGGGTTAGGTTAGGGCGCAACGTGGGTTAGGTTAGGGCGCAACGCGGGTTAGGTTAGGGCGCAACGCGGGTTAGGTTAGGGCCCAACGCGGGTTAGGTTAGGGCGCAACGCGGGTTAGGTTAGGGCGCAACGCGGGTTAGGTTAGGGCGCAACGCGGGTTAGGTTAGGGCGCAACGCGGGTTAGGTTAGGGCGCAACGCGGGTTAGGTTAGGGCGCAACGCGGGTTAGGTTAGGGCGCAACGCAGGTTAGGTTAGGGCGCAACGCAGGTTAGGTTAGGGCGCAACGCAGGTTAGGTTAGGGCGCAACGCGGGTTAGGTTAGGGCGCAACGCGGGTTAGGTTAAGGCGCAACGCGGGTTAGGTTAGGGCGCAACGCGGGTTAGGTTAGGGCGCAACTTGGGTTAGGTTAGGGCGCAACTTGGGTTAGGTTAAGGCGCAACTTGGGTTAGGTTAAGGCGCAACTTGGGTTAGGTTAAGGCGCAACTTGGGTTAGGTTAAGGCGCAACTTGGGTTAGGTTAAGGCGCAACTTGGGTTAGGTTAAGGCGCAACGTGGGTTAGGTTAGGGCGCAACGTGGGTTAGGTTAGGGCGCAACGTGGGTTAGGTTAGGGCGCAACGTGGGTTAGGTTAGGGCGCAACGTGGGTTAGGTTAAGGCAGAAGTTGGGTTAGGTTAAGGCAGAAGTTGGGTTAGGTTAAGGCAGAAGTTGGGTTAGGTTAAGGCAGAAGTTGGGTTAAGGGATGGTGTGTGTGGGGGGGGGGGGTGGCGAGGTTCGTTGATAGTGATGGTAGTAAGTGGACGCCTGAGGCACTATCAGATATGTCACGTCAGTTGCACTTGTGGCTCATGGCAGGTGGCGCGCCCGTTCTGTGTTTGTGGCAAAGGAGTGGCACACCTGTGTCTTTCATTCCTGCCATTGTTTATGTGCTGTGAGATGCGGCAGTGTGGTGCTGTTGGGTGCACCCCTGTGTAGGACATGTGTGGGTGTTGGTGGCGTATCTGAGCAATGGTGGTTGTAGGAAGAGTGGGATATTCAGTTTTCTGGTTCGACGTCCCGGTCTGGTTATCATAGTGTGGATGGTGTACTGTGGCCGAGAGGATGCACTGGATGTTGTTCCATGCTGGTACTTAGATGTTGTGTCTGCGTCTGTTACAGGCATAGACTAGTGGGTGATGGAGTGTGTGGGTGACGTGTGGTTGACATTGTGTGCACAGACGTTCAGCATGTATAGGGACAGTTGTATGTGTTATCTATATTCCGATGACTGCGCGTATTACTAAGCACCGCCGTGTATAAGCTTAATGTATGTATAGTCAATGCCTGTTCTATCTCTGTACAGTAGTAGCGGTGCGACTGCACTAGCTAGCTACACCTCGCGGCATCGTCCCCCGGTGTATGGCATATGATTATAAACATTCTGTCTATTAGTCAAAACCGGTGGTGTGACTACGTCACATGTTTGAGGTGGGGGACGCAACACCGTGCCGGTGGGTCAGGGCTGCGAAACACTTTCCCCACACTGGGGGCTCGGACCCTCATTACTCGTCCGAGTAATATATTGCGGAGCGCACATAGCCATTGCCCAGAGTCTTTGCGACTGCGAGTGCAACGCTCACGGGGACCGACGTGGATGGGGCGGCCCATAGCTGATCGCTCAGCATCGGAATCCGTACAGTGAGCGACGCGGTCGCGCACAGACTTAGAGCACGTTTA
>NC_064620.1:307645826-307648933 GCF_023898315.1 Schistocerca nitens
CAGCGTGGGACACAAATCCAACTACGAGCTTTTTAACCGCAACAACTTTAATATACGCTATTGGAGCTGGAATTACCGCGGCTGCTGGCACCAGACTTGCCCTCCAATAGATACTCGTTAAAGGATTTAAAGTGTACTCATTCCGATTACGGGGCCTCGGATGAGTCCCGTATCGTTATTTTTCGTCACTACCTCCCCGTGCCGGGAGTGGGTAATTTGCGCGCCTGCTGCCTTCCTTGGATGTGGTAGCCGTTTCTCAGGCTCCCTCTCCGGAATCGAACCCTGATTCCCCGTTACCCGTTACAACCATGGTAGGCGCAGAACCTACCATCGACAGTTGATAAGGCAGACATTTGAAAGATGCGTCGCCGGTACGAAGACCGTGCGATCAGCCCAAAGTTATTCAGAGTCACCAAGGCAAACGGACCGGACGAGCCGACCGATTGGCTTTGATCTAATAAAAGCGTCCCTTCCATCTCTGGTCGGGACTCTGTTTGCATGTATTAGCTCTAGAATTACCACAGTTATCCAAGTAACGTGGGTACGATCTAAGGAACCATAACTGATTTAATGAGCCATTCGCGGTTTCACCTTAATGCGGCTTGTACTGAGACATGCATGGCTTAATCTTTGAGACAAGCATATGACTACTGGCAGGATCAACCAGGGAGCTGCGTCAACTAGAGCTGAGCAGCCGGCCGCCCGGGAGTGTGTCCCGGGGGCCCGCGCGAACACGCAAGCGTCCGCTCAATTATTCTGCAAACAGGAGGAGGCTGGGCTCCCCTGCACGATACACCTCGAAACCCTCTCAGGTCCCGGCGGCGCGCAGCGCCGTCCTAAGTACTTGGTCGGGTTCGAGAGAGGCGCAATCGCCCGGAGATAGGCGAGTAGACGCTTTCAGTGCGACCACCCGTGCTCCCAACTGAGCTTGCCGCTGCCGACAGAGGCCCGGGAGCGTGCTGTCGTGGTGTTGCCGGCGGGAGACAACACGCGGCCACAAACAGTGACCGGGCAGCTCCAACGCCAGCGCCACAGAGGGGCAGAGCCCCACTTGGGTGCCAAAGCGAACTCTCCCAGCACAGCGCACGCGCCAACACATCCGCACAGCTGCGATACAAACCACCTGCGAGAACCGCGGGGGCGACCGAGCAGCAGACGGCGTCGCGGCGCCGAGTGCCGGGCGGCGGCGCATCCTCAACGCACACAGTCCTCAATCGGACCAGCACACTGCAGATGTCCACCGCGCTTCGCACCGGGCCCGGGAGGACCCACTTTGGCCGCACGGCGCCGCGCGCTGGGTGCGCCGGCACGCAGATGCGCCGCCTGCCGCGTCCGTCAGCCGGCGCGCCTGCCACTGGGCGCCCCCACCAGCCGGCTGCCGCGCGTGCGCCCACGCAGCGCGCGGCCAGCACGCCGGGCGCCCCCCCCTCACCGGCCGGGGACGGTCCCACCCAGCCACCGCCGCGTATCGCTTCATACCCACATGCCCACTCACGTTCGTGGGTATGACGGGTGTCGCTGAAGCAACCGGTTAATACCTGTACCGATCGTCGATATCAACGATTCACCTCCAGCGCGAACAACCGCGCAACAACGGATTTCCAGTTCATTTGCGTAACTTGGGCAGCAAACGTAGACATCCATCTACATTTGCGACTTCTACGAGTCTTGCATGCCTGGATGTTGTGTGTCACGACGCACTCCATCAGCATACATACACGCTGCGACGTGTGCACGAAAGAACACGTGGAAGGTGGCCAGCGTACGTATACGAATGCCATTGCACAGCTGCGAAGCGCATTCAACACGCGAACTCCTGACCGACGAGCTAGAGGTGACAGGAGGGGAGGGGGGGGGGCGGGGGCGATATACGTCCTATTGCAGTACACAATACAGTGGATAGCGGGACCATGTGGAAAGTAAGCAACACTCGCAAGATGTGAGGGTACGCACCGTAAAATGAATCAATACGCAGAACACCACAGTGTGCGCGAAGTGAACTATGTTGAGATGGTTGCAATTAGGCAACGCTACACGAATTCCTAGAGTCATATAACTAACAATTACAGGGCAGGTTAGGGCGCAACGTGGGTTAGGTTAGGGCGCAACGTGGGTTAGGTTAGGGCGCAACGTGGGTTAGGTTAGGGCGCAACGTGGGTTAGGTTAGGGCGCAACGTGGGTTAGGTTAGGGCCCAACGTGGGTTAGGTTAGGGCCCAACGTGGGTTAGGTTAGGGCCCAACGTGGGTTAGGTTAGGGCGCAACTTGGGTTAGGTTAGGGCGCAACTTGGGTTAGGTTAGGGCGCAACTTGGGTTAGGTTAGGGCGCAACTTGGGTTAGGTTAGGGCGCAACTTGGGTTAGGTTAGGGCGCAACTTGGGTTAGGTTAGGGCGCAACTTGGGTTAGGTTAGGGCGCAACTTGGGTTAGGTTAGGGCGCAACTTGGGTTAGGTTAGGGCGCAACTTGGGTTAGGTTAGGGCGCAACTTGGGTTAGGTTAGGGCGCAACTTGGGTTAGGTTAGGGCGCAACTTGGGTTAGGTTAGGGCGCAACTTGGGTTAGGTTAGGGCGCAACTTGGGTTAGGTTAGGGCGCAACTTGGGTTAGGTTAGGGCGCAACTTGGGTTAGGTTAGGGCGCAACTTGGGTTAGGTTAGGGCGCAACTTGGGTTAGGTTAGGGCGCAACTTGGGTTAGGTTAGGGCGCAACTTGGGTTAGGTTAGGGCGCAACTTGGGTTAGGTTAAGGCGCAACTTGGGTTAGGTTAAGGCGCAACTTGGGTTAGGTTAAGGCGCAACTTGGGTTAGGTTAAGGCGCAACTTGGGTTAGGTTAAGGCGCAACTTGGGTTAGGTTAAGGCGCAACGTGGGTTAGGTTAGGGCGCAACGTGGGTTAGGTTAGGGCGCAACGTGGGTTAGGTTAGGGCGCAACGTGGGTTAGGTTAGGGCGCAACGTGGGTTAGGTTAGGGCGCAACGTGGGTTAGGTTAGGGCGCAACGTGGGTTAGGTTAGGGCGCAACGTGGGTTAGGTTAGGGCGCAACGTGGGTTAGGTTAGGGCGCAACGTGGGTTAGGTTAGGGCGCAACGCAGGTTAGGTTAGGGCGCAACGCGGGTTA
>NC_064620.1:307649433-307651933 GCF_023898315.1 Schistocerca nitens
AACCTACGTTGCGCCCTAACCTAACCTACGTTGGGCCCTAACACTAACCCACGTTGCGCCCTAACCTAACCCACGTTGCGCCCTAACCTAACCCACGTTGCGCCCAAACCTAACCCACGTTGCGCCTAACCTAACCCACGTTGCGCCCCTAACCTAACCTACGTTGCGCCCTAACCTAACCTACGTTGCGCCCTAACCTAACCTACGTTGCGCCTAACCTAACCTACGTTGCGCCCTAACCTAACCTACGTTGCGCCCTAACCTAACCTACGTTGCGCCCTAACCTAACCTACGTTGGGCCCTAACCTAACACCCACGTTGCGCCCTAACCTAACCACGTTGCGCCCTAACCTAACCCACGTTGCGCCCAAACCTAACCCACGTTGCGCCCTAACCTAACCACGTTGCGCCCTAACCTAACCCACGTTGCGCCTTAACCTGCCCTGTAATTGTTAGTTATATGAATCTAGGAATTCGTGTAGCGTTGCCTAATTGCAACCATCTCAACATAGTTCACTTCGCGCACACTGTGGTGTTCTGCGTATTGATTCATTTTACGGTGCGTACCCTCACATCTTGCGAGTGTTGCTTACTTTCCACATGGTCCCGCTATCCACTGTATTGTGTACTGCAATAGGACGTATATCGCCCCCGCCCCCCCCCCCCCCCTCCCCTCCTGTCACCTCTAGCTCGTCGGTCAGGAGTTCGCGTGTTGAATGCGCTTCGCAGCTGTGCAATGGCATTCGCATACGTACGCTGGCCACCTTCCACGTGTTCTTTCGTGCACACGTCGCAGCGTGTATGTATGCTGATGGAGTGCGTCGTGACACACAACATCCAGGCATGCAAGACTCGTAGAAGTCGCAAATGTAGATGGATGTCTACGTTTGCTGCCCAAGTTACGCAAATGAACTGGAAATCCGTTGTTGCGCGGTTGTTCGCGCTGGAGGTGAATCGTTGATATCGACGATCGGTACAGGTATTAACCGGTTGCTTCAGCGACACCCGTCATACCCACGAACGTGAGTGGGCATGTGGTATGAAGCGATACGCGGCGGTGGCTGGGTGGGACCGTCCCCGGCCGGTGAGGGGGGGGCGCCCGGCGTGCTGGCCGCGCGCTGCGTGGGCGCACGCGCGGCAGCCGGCTGGTGGGGGGCGCCCAGTGGCAGGCGCGCCGGCTGACGGAGGCGGCAGGCGGCGCATCTGCGTGCCGGCGCACCCAGCGCGCGGCGCCGTGCGGCCAAAGTGGGTCCTCCCGGGCCCGGTGCGAAGCGCGGTGGACATCTGCAGTGTGCTGGTCCGATTGAGGACTGTGTGCGTTGAGGATGCGCCGCCGCCCGGCACTCGGCGCCGCGACGCCGTCTGCTGCTCGGTCGCCCCCGCGGTTCTCGCAGGTGGTTTGTATCGCAGCTGTGCGGATGTGTTGGCGCGTGCGCTGTGCTGGGAGAGTTCGCTTTGGCACCCAAGTGGGGCTCTGCCCCTCTGTGGCGCTGGCGTTGGAGCTGCCCGGTCACTGTTTGTGGCCGCGTGTTGTCTCCCGCCGGCAACACCACGACAGCACGCTCCCGGGCCTCTGTCGGCAGCGGCAAGCTCAGTTGGGAGCACGGGTGGTCGCACTGAAAGCGTCTACTCGCCTATCTCCGGGCGATTGCGCCTCTCTCGAACCCGACCAAGTACTTAGGACGGCGCTGCGCGCCGCCGGGACCTGAGAGGGTTTCGAGGTGTATCGTGCAGGGGAGCCCAGCCTCCTCTTGCAGAATAATTGAGCGGACGCTTGCGTGTTCGCGCGGGCCCCCGGGACACACTCCCGGGCGGCCGGCTGCTCAGCTCTAGTTGACGCAGCTCCCTGGTTGATCCTGCCAGTAGTCATATGCTTGTCTCAAAGATTAAGCCATGCATGTCTCAGTACAAGCCGCATTAAGGTGAAACCGCGAATGGCTCATTAAATCAGTTATGGTTCCTTAGATCGTACCCACGTTACTTGGATAACTGTGGTAATTCTAGAGCTAATACATGCAAACAGAGTCCCGACCAGAGATGGAAGGGGACGCTTTTATTAGATCAAAACCAATCGGTCGGCTCGTCCGGTCCGTTTGCCTTGGTGACTCTGAATAACTTTGGGCTGATCGCACGGTCTTCGTACCGGCGACGCATCTTTCAAATGTCTGCCTTATCAACTGTCGATGGTAGGTTCTGCGCCTACCATGGTTGTAACGGGTAACGGGGAATCAGGGTTCGATTCCGGAGAGGGAGCCTGAGAAACGGCTACCACATCCAAGGAAGGCAGCAGGCGCGCAAATTACCCACTCCCGGCACGGGGAGGTAGTGACGAAAAATAACGATACGGGACTCATCCGAGGCCCCGTATATCGGAATGAGTACACTTTAAATCCTTAAACGAGTATCTATTGGAGGGCAAGTCTGGTGCCAGCAGCCGCGGTAATTCCAGCTCCAATAGCGTATATTAAAGTTGTTGCGGTTAAAAAGCTCGTAGTTGGAT
>NC_064620.1:307659433-307664433 GCF_023898315.1 Schistocerca nitens
AATTCCCGCTGTCCCTACACATGCTCCAAGTCTGTGCGCGATTGCGTTGCTCAGTACGGATTCCGATGCCGAGCGATCAGCTAGAAAGCGCCCCAACCATGTCGATCCCCATGGGCGTTGCACTCGCAGTCGCAAAGACTCTGGGCAATGGCTAAAAGCGCTCCGCAATATATTACTCAGACGGGTAATGACGGTCCGAGCGCTCAGCGTCAGGAGAGCGTTCCTGAGCCCTGACCCACAGGCAGGGTGTAGCGTATCCCACCCGCAGACATGTGACGTTGTCACACGACCAGTTGTCACTAATCGACTGATTGCCGATAATCATATGCCATACACCGGGGAAAGCTGCCGCGAGGGGTAGCTACGTAGTGCAGTCGCACCTCTACTACTGTACAGAGATAGAACACCGCGTGACCGCAACCAGATTAAACTGATACATGGCGCTGATTACTAATAGATGCAGAGCCATCGGAATATAGATGGCATACGACATACAACAGTCCCTATACATGCTGACAGTCTGTGCACACATGCGAACTACACGTCACCCAGACACTCTATCACACACTACTCTCTGCCTGTAACAGACACAGACAAAATATCTAAGCACCAGCATGGAACAACATCCAGTGCATCCTCTCCGCCACATTACACAATTCACACTATGATAACAAAACCAGGAGGTCCACCCCAAAAACAGAATATCTCACTCTTCCAACAACCATCATTACTCAGATAAGCCACAAACACCCACACATGTCCTACACAGGGGTGCAACCAACACCACCACACTGCCTTGTCTCACAGCATATAGGCAATGGCAGGAATGAAAGACACAGGTCTGCCACTCCCTTGCCACACCCACGGAACCGGCGCACCACCTCCCCTGAGCCAAAGGTGCATCCTGACGTGACACATCTCAGGGTGCCTCAGGCGTCCACTTACCATCATCACTATGAACGAACCTCGTCCCCTCCCCCCTCATACACCATCCCTTAACCTAACCTATGTTGCACCTTAACCTAACCTATGTTGCACCTTAACCTAACCTATGTTGCACCTTAACCTAACCTATGTTGCACCTTAACCTAACCTATGTTGCACCTTAACCTAACCTATGTTGCACCTTAACCTAACCTATGTTGCGCCTTAACCTAACCTATGTTGCGCCTTAACCTAACCTATGTTGCGCCTTAACCTAACCTATGTTGCGCCTTAACCTAACCTATGTTGCGCCTTAACCTAACCTATGTTGCGCCATAACCTAACCTATGTTGCGCCATAACCTAACCTATGTTGCGCCTTAACCTAACCTATGTTGCGCCTTAACCTAACCTATGTTGCGCCTTAACCTAACCTATGTTGCGCCTTAACCTAACCTATGTTGCGCCTTAACCTAACCTATGTTGCGCCTTAACCTAACCTATGTTGCGCCTTAACCTAACCTATGTTGCGCCTTAACCTAACCTATGTTGCGCCTTAACCTAACCCAAGTTGCGCCCTAACCTAACCCAAGTTGCGCCCTAACCTAACCCAAGTTGCGCCCTAACCTAACCCAAGTTGCGCCCTAACCTAACCCAAGTTGCGCCCTAACCTAACCCAAGTTGCGCCCTAACCTAACCCAAGTTGCGCCCTAACCTAACCCAAGGTTGCGCCCTAACCTAACCCAAGTTGCGCCTTAACCTAACCCAAGTTGCGCCTTAACCTAACCCAAGTTGCGCCTTAACCTAACCCAAGTTGCGCCTTAACCTAACCCAAGTTGCGCCTTAACCTAACCCAAGTTGCGCCTTAACCTAACCCACGTTGCGCCCTAACCTAACCTACGTTGCGCCCTAACCTAACCTACGTTGCGCCCTAACCTAACCTACGTTGCGCCCTAACCTGCCCTGTAATTGTTAGTTATATGACTCTAGGAATTCGTGTAGCGTTGCCTAATTGCAACCATCTCAACATAGTTCACTTCGCGCACACTGTGGTGTTCTGCGTATTGATTCATTTTACGGTGCGTACCCTCACATCTTGCGAGTGTTGCTTACTTTCCACATGGTCCCGCTATCCACTGTATTGTGTACTGCAATAGGACGTATATCGCCCCCGCCCCCCCCTCCCCTCCTGTCACCTCTAGCTCGTCGGTCAGAGTTCGCGTGTTGAATGCGCTTCGCAGCTGTGCAATGGCATTCGTATACGTACGCTGGCCACCTTCCACGTGTTCTTTCGTGCACACGTCGCAGCGTGTATGTATGCTGATGGAGTGCGTCGTGACACACAACATCCAGGCATGCAAGACTCGTAGAAGTCGCAAATGTAGATGGATGTCTACGTTTGCTGCCCAAGTTACGCAAATGAACTGGAAATCCGTTGTTGCGCGGTTGTTCGCGCTGGAGGTGAATCGTTGATATCGACGATCGGTACAGGTATTAACCGGTTGCTTCAGCGACACCCGTCATACCCACGAACGTGAGTGGGCATGTGGGTATGAAGCGATACGCGGCGGTGGCTGGGTGGGACCGTCCCCGGCCGGTGAGGGGGGGGCGCCCGGCGTGCTGGCCGCGCGCTGCGTGGGCGCACGCGCGGCAGCCGGCTGGTGGGGGCGCCCAGTGGCAGGCGCGCCGGCTGACGGACGCGGCAGGCGGCGCATCTGCGTGCCGGCGCACCCAGCGCGCGGCGCCGTGCGGCCAAAGTGGGTCCTCCCGGGCCCGGTGCGAAGCGCGGTGGACATCTGCAGTGTGCTGGTCCGATTGAGGACTGTGTGCGTTGAGGATGCGCCGCCGCCCGGCACTCGGCGCCGCGACGCCGTCTGCTGCTCGGTCGCCCCCGCGGTTCTCGCAGGTGGTTTGTATCGCAGCTGTGCGGATGTGTTGGCGCGTGCGCTGTGCTGGGAGAGTTCGCTTTGGCACCCAAGTGGGGCTCTGCCCCTCTGTGGCGCTGGCGTTGGAGCTGCCCGGTCACTGTTTGTGGCCGCGTGTTGTCTCCCGCCGGCAACACCACGACAGCACGCTCCCGGGCCTCTGTCGGCAGCGGCAAGCTCAGTTGGGAGCACGGGTGGTCGCACTGAAAGCGTCTACTCGCCTATCTCCGGGCGATTGCGCCTCTCTCGAACCCGACCAAGTACTTAGGACGGCGCTGCGCGCCGCCGGGACCTGAGAGGGTTTCGAGGTGTATCGTGCAGGGGAGCCCAGCCTCCTCCTGTTTGCAGAATAATTGAGCGGACGCTTGCGTGTTCGCGCGGGCCCCCGGGACACACTCCCGGGCGGCCGGCTGCTCAGCTCTAGTTGACGCAGCTCCCTGGTTGATCCTGCCAGTAGTCATATGCTTGTCTCAAAGATTAAGCCATGCATGTCTCAGTACAAGCCGCATTAAGGTGAAACCGCGAATGGCTCATTAAATCAGTTATGGTTCCTTAGATCGTACCCACGTTACTTGGATAACTGTGGTAATTCTAGAGCTAATACATGCAAACAGAGTCCCGACCAGAGATGGAAGGGACGCTTTTATTAGATCAAAACCAATCGGTCGGCTCGTCCGGTCCGTTTGCCTTGGTGACTCTGAATAACTTTGGGCTGATCGCACGGTCTTCGTACCGGCGACGCATCTTTCAAATGTCTGCCTTATCAACTGTCGATGGTAGGTTCTGCGCCTACCATGGTTGTAACGGGTAACGGGGAATCAGGGTTCGATTCCGGAGAGGGAGCCTGAGAAACGGCTACCACATCCAAGGAAGGCAGCAGGCGCGCAAATTACCCACTCCCGGCACGGGGAGGTAGTGACGAAAAATAACGATACGGGACTCATCCGAGGCCCCGTAATCGGAATGAGTACACTTTAAATCCTTTAACGAGTATCTATTGGAGGGCAAGTCTGGTGCCAGCAGCCGCGGTAATTCCAGCTCCAATAGCGTATATTAAAGTTGTTGCGGTTAAAAAGCTCGTAGTTGGATTTGTGTCCCACGCTGTTGGTTCACCGCCCGTCGGTGTTTAACTGGCATGTATCGTGGGACGTCCTGCCGGTGGGGCGAGCCGAAGGCGTGCGACCGCCTCGTGCGTGCTCGTGCGTCCCGAGGCGGACCCCGTTGAAATCCTACCAGGGTGCTCTTTATTGAGTGTCTCGGTGGGCCGGCACGTTTACTTTGAACAAATTAGAGTGCTTAAAGCAGGCAAGCCCGCCTGAATACTGTGTGCATGGAATAATGGAATAGGACCTCGGTTCTATTTTGTTGGTTTTCGGAACCCGAGGTAATGATTAATAGGGACAGGCGGGGGCATTCGTATTGCGACGTTAGAGGTGAAATTCTTGGATCGTCGCAAGACGAACAGAAGCGAAAGCATTTGCCAAGTATGTTTTCATTAATCAAGAACGAAAGTTAGAGGTTCGAAGGCGATCAGATACCGCCCTAGTTCTAACCATAAACGATGCCAGCCAGCGATCCGCCGCAGTTCCTCCGATGACTCGGCGGGCAGCCTCCGGGAAACCAAAGCTTTTGGGTTCCGGGGGAAGTATGGTTGCAAAGCTGAAACTTAAAGGAATTGACGGAAGGGCACCACCAGGAGTGGAGCCTGCGGCTTAATTTGACTCAACACGGGAAACCTCACCAGGCCCGGACACCGGAAGGATTGACAGATTGATAGCTCTTTCTTGATTCGGTGGGTGGTGGTGCATGGCCGTTCTTAGTTGGTGGAGCGATTTGTCTGGTTAATTCCGATAACGAACGAGACTCTAGCCTGCTAACTAGTCGCGTGACATCCTTCGTGCTGTCAGCGATTACTTTTCTTCTTAGAGGGACAGGCGGCTTCTAGCCGCACGAGATTGAGCAATAACAGGTCTGTGATGCCCTTAGATGTTCTGGGCCGCACGCGCGCTACACTGAAGGAATCAGCGTGTCTTCCTAGGCCGAAAGGTCGGGGTAACCCGCTGAACCTCCTTCGTGCTAGGGATTGGGGCTTGCAATTGTTCCCCATGAACGAGGAATTCCCAGTAAGCGCGAGTCATAAGCTCGCGTTGAT
>NC_064620.1:307671933-307674433 GCF_023898315.1 Schistocerca nitens
CCAACTTCTGCCTTAACCTAACCCACGTTGCGCCCTAACCTAACCCACGTTGCGCCCTAACCTAACCCACGTTGCGCCCTAACCTAACCCACGTTGCGCCCTAACCTAACCCACGTTGCGCCTTAACCTAACCCAAGTTGCGCCTTAACCTAACCCAAGTTGCGCCTTAACCTAACCCAAGTTGCGCCTTAACCTAACCCAAGTTGCGCCTTAACCTAACCCAAGTTGCGCCTTAACCTAACCCAAGTTGCGCCCTAACCTAACCCAAGTTGCGCCCTAACCTAACCCGCGTTGCGCCCTAACCTAACCCGCGTTGCGCCTTAACCTAACCCGCGTTGCGCCCTAACCTAACCCGCGTTGCGCCCTAACCTAACCTGCGTTGCGCCCTAACCTAACCTGCGTTGCGCCCTAACCTAACCTGCGTTGCGCCCTAACCTAACCCGCGTTGCGCCCTAACCTAACCCGCGTTGCGCCCTAACCTAACCCGCGTTGCGCCCTAACCTAACCCGCGTTGCGCCCTAACCTAACCCGCGTTGCGCCCTAACCTAACCCGCGTTGCGCCCTAACCTAACCCGCGTTGGGCCCTAACCTAACCCGCGTTGCGCCCTAACCTAACCCGCGTTGCGCCCTAACCTAACCCACGTTGCGCCCTAACCTAACCCACGTTGCGCCCTAACCTAACCCACGTTGCGCCCTAACCTAACCCACGTTGCGCCCTAACCTAACCCACGTTGCGCCCTAACCTAACCCACGTTGCGCCCTAACCTAACCCACGTTGCGCCCTAACCTAACCCACGTTGCGCCCTAACCTAACCCACGTTGCGCCTTAACCTAACCCAAGTTGCGCCTTAACCTAACCCAAGTTGCGCCTTAACCTAACCCAAGTTGCGCCTTAACCTAACCCAAGTTGCGCCTTAACCTAACCCAAGTTGCGCCCTAACCTAACCCAAGTTGCGCCCTAACCTAACCCAAGTTGCGCCCTAACCTAACCCAAGTTGCGCCCTAACCTAACCCAAGTTGCGCCCTAACCTAACCCAAGTTGCGCCCTAACCTAACCCAAGTTGCGCCCTAACCTAACCCAAGTTGCGCCCTAACCTAACCCAAGTTGCGCCCTAACCTAACCCAAGTTGCGCCCTAACCTAACCCAAGTTGCGCCCTAACCTAACCCAAGTTGCGCCCTAACCTAACCCAAGTTGCGCCCTAACCTAACCCAAGTTGCGCCCTAACCTAACCCAAGTTGCGCCCTAACCTAACCCAAGTTGCGCCCTAACCTAACCCAAGTTGCGCCCTAACCTAACCCAAGTTGCGCCCTAACCTAACCCAAGTTGCGCCCTAACCTAACCCAAGTTGCGCCCTAACCTAACCCAAGTTGCGCCCTAACCTAACCCACGTTGGGCCCTAACCTAACCCACGTTGGGCCCTAACCTAACCCACGTTGGGCCCTAACCTAACCCACGTTGCGCCCTAACCTAACCCACGTTGCGCCCTAACCTAACCCACGTTGCGCCCTAACCTAACCCACGTTGCGCCCTAACCTGCCCTGTAATTGTTAGTTATATGACTCTAGGAATTCGTGTAGCGTTGCCTAATTGCAACCATCTCAACATAGTTCACTTCGCGCACACTGTGGTGTTCTGCGTATTGATTCATTTTACGGTGCGTACCCTCACATCTTGCGAGTGTTGCTTACTTTCCACATGGTCCCGCTATCCACTGTATTGTGTACTGCAATAGGACGTATATCGCCCCCGCCCCCCCCCCCTCCCCTCCTGTCACCTCTAGCTCGTCGGTCAGGAGTTCGCGTGTTGAATGCGCTTCGCAGCTGTGCAATGGCATTCGTATACGTACGCTGGCCACCTTCCACGTGTTCTTTCGTGCACACGTCGCAGCGTGTATGTATGCTGATGGAGTGCGTCGTGACACACAACATCCAGGCATGCAAGACTCGTAGAAGTCGCAAATGTAGATGGATGTCTACGTTTGCTGCCCAAGTTACGCAAATGAACTGGAAATCCGTTGTTGCGCGGTTGTTCGCGCTGGAGGTGAATCGTTGATATCGACGATCGGTACAGGTATTAACCGGTTGCTTCAGCGACACCCGTCATACCCACGAACGTGAGTGGGCATGTGGGTATGAAGCGATACGCGGCGGTGGCTGGGTGGGACCGTCCCCGGCCGGTGAGGGGGGGGCGCCCGGCGTGCTGGCCGCGCGCTGCGTGGGCGCACGCGCGGCAGCCGGCTGGTGGGGGCGCCCAGTGGCAGGCGCGCCGGCTGACGGACGCGGCAGGCGGCGCATCTGCGTGCCGGCGCACCCAGCGCGCGGCGCCGTGCGGCCAAAGTGGGTCCTCCCGGGCCCGGTGCGAAGCGCGGTGGACATCTGCAGTGTGCTGGTCCGATTGAGGACTGTGTGCGTTGAGGATGCGCCGCCGCCCGGCACTCGGCGCCGCGACGCCGTCTGCTGCTCGGTCGCCCCCGCGGTTCTCGCAGGTGGTTTGTATCG
>NC_064620.1:307684433-307686933 GCF_023898315.1 Schistocerca nitens
TTAACCTAACCTAAGTTGGGGCTTAACCTAACCTAAGTTGGGGCTTAACCTAACCTAAGTTGGGGCTTAACCTAACCTAAGTTGGGGCTTAACCTAACCTAAGTTGGGGCTTAACCTAACCTAAGTTGGGGCTTAACCTAACCTAAGTTGGGGCTTAACCTAACCTAAGTTGGGGCTTAACCTAACCTAAGTTGGGGCTTAACCTAACCTAAGTTGGGCCCTAACCTAACCTAAGTTGGGCCCTAACCTAACCTAAGTTGGGCCCTAACCTAACCTAAGTTGGGCCCTAACCTAACCTAAGTTGGGCCCTAACCTAACCTAAGTTGGGCCCTAACCTAACCTAAGTTGGGCCCTAACCTAACCTAAGTTGGGCCCTAACCTAACCTAAGTTGGGCCCTAACCTAACCTAAGTTGGGCCCTAACCTAACCTAAGTTGGGCCCTAACCTAACCTAAGTTGGGCCCTAACCTAACCTAAGTTGGGCCCTAACCTAACCTAAGTTGGGCCCTAACCTAACCTAAGTTGGGCCCTAACCTAACCTAAGTTGGGCCCTAACCTAACCCACGTTGCGCCCTAACCTAACCCACGTAATTGTTTGTTATATGAATCTAGAAATTCGTGTAGCGTTGCCTAATCGCAACCCTCTCAACATAGTTCGCTGCGCGCACACTCTGGTGTCCTGCGTATTGAATCATGTTACGGTGCCTACCCTCACAACATCTAGCGAGTGTTGCGTACGTTCCACATGGTCCCGCTATCCACTGTAATGTGTACTGCTATAAGACGTATATCGCCCCCCCCCCCCCCCCCCTCCCCTGTCGCCTCTAGTTCGTCAGTCAGGAGTTTGCGTGTTCAATGAGCTTCGCAGCTGTGCAATGGCATCGGCATACGTACGCGGGCCACCTTCCACGTGTTCTCTCGTGCATACGTCGCAGCATGTATGTGGACTGATGTGGCGTGTCGTGACTCATAACATCCAGGCATGCAAGACCCATTGAATTCGCAAATGTAGATGGACGTCTACGTTTGCTGCCCAAGTTACGCAAATGAACTGGAAATCCGTTGTTGCGCGGTTGTTCGCGCTGGAGGTGAATCGTTGATATCGACGATCGGTACAGGTATTAACCGGTTGCTTCAGCGACACCCGTCATACCCACGAACGTGAGTGGGCATGTGGGTATGAAGCGATACGCGGCGGTGGCTGGGTGGGACCGTCCCCGGCCGGTGAGGGGGGGGCGCCCGGCGTGCTGGCCGCGCGCTGCGTGGGCGCACGCGCGGCAGCCGGCTGGTGGGGGCGCCCAGTGGCAGGCGCGCCGGCTGACGGACGCGGCAGGCGGCGCATCTGCGTGCCGGCGCACCCAGCGCGCGGCGCCGTGCGGCCAAAGTGGGTCCTCCCGGGCCCGGTGCGAAGCGCGGTGGACATCTGCAGTGTGCTGGTCCGATTGAGGACTGTGTGCGTTGAGGATGCGCCGCCGCCCGGCACTCGGCGCCGCGACGCCGTCTGCTGCTCGGTCGCCCCCGCGGTTCTCGCAGGTGGTTTGTATCGCAGCTGTGCGGATGTGTTGGCGCGTGCGCTGTGCTGGGAGAGTTCGCTTTGGCACCCAAGTGGGGCTCTGCCCCTCTGTGGCGCTGGCGTTGGAGCTGCCCGGTCACTGTTTGTGGCCGCGTGTTGTCTCCCGCCGGCAACACCACGACAGCACGCTCCCGGGCCTCTGTCGGCAGCGGCAAGCTCAGTTGGGAGCACGGGTGGTCGCACTGAAAGCGTCTACTCGCCTATCTCCGGGCGATTGCGCCTCTCTCGAACCCGACCAAGTACTTAGGACGGCGCTGCGCGCCGCCGGGACCTGAGAGGGTTTCGAGGTGTATCGTGCAGGGGAGCCCAGCCTCCTCCTGTTTGCAGAATAATTGAGCGGACGCTTGCGTGTTCGCGCGGGCCTCCGGGACACACTCCCGGGCGGCCGGCTGCTCAGCTCTAGTTGACGCAGCTCCCTGGTTGATCCTGCCAGTAGTCATATGCTTGTCTCAAAGATTAAGCCATGCATGTCTCAGTACAAGCCGCATTAAGGTGAAACCGCGAATGGCTCATTAAATCAGTTATGGTTCCTTAGATCGTACCCACGTTACTTGGATAACTGTGGTAATTCTAGAGCTAATACATGCAAACAGAGTCCCGACCAGAGATGGAAGGGACGCTTTTATTAGATCAAAACCAATCGGTCGGCTCGTCCGGTCCGTTTGCCTTGGTGACTCTGAATAACTTTGGGCTGATCGCACGGTCTTCGTACCGGCGACGCATCTTTCAAATGTCTGCCTTATCAACTGTCGATGGTAGGTTCTGCGCCTACCATGGTTGTAACGGGTAACGGGGAATCAGGGTTCGATTCCGGAGAGGGAGCCTGAGAAACGGCTACCACATCCAAGGAAGGCAGCAGGCGCGCAAATTACCCACTCCCGGCACGGGGAGGTAGTGACGAAAAATAACGATACGGGACTCATCCGAG
>NC_064620.1:307694433-307704433 GCF_023898315.1 Schistocerca nitens
CGGATGAACGGCGGACTCTTCTCGCAGTCGTAAGTTGCAAACCACCCCTATATCGTCCGTTTCATGAAGAGTTTTATCCAAGATGCGAAATTCCCGCTGTCCCCACACATGCTCTAAGTCTGTGCGCGATTGCGTTGCTCACAGTACGGATTCCGATGCCGAGCGATCAGCTAGAAAGCGCCCCAACCATGTCGATCCCCATGGGCGTTGCACTCGCAGTCGCAAAGACTCTGGGCAATGGCTAAAAGCGCTCCGCAATATATTACTCAGACGGGTAATGACGGTCCGAGCGCTCAGTGTCAGGAGAGCTTTCCTGAGCCCTGACCCACAGGCAGGGTGTAGCGTATCCCACCCGCAGACATGTGACGTTGTCACACGACCAGTTGTCACTAATCGACTGATTGCCGATAATCGTATGCCATACACCGGGGAAAGCTGCCGCAAGGGGTAGCTACGTAGTGCAGTCGCACCTCTACTACTGTACAGAGATAGAACACCGCGTGACCGCAACCAGATTAAACTGATACATGGCGCTGATTACTAATAGATGCAGAGCCATCGGAATATAGATGGCATACGACATACAACAGTCCCTATACATGCTGACAGTCTGTGCACACATGCGAACTACACGTCACCCAGACACTCTATCACACACTACTCTCTGGCTGTAACAGACACAGACAAGATATCTAAGCACCAGCATGGAACAACATCCAGTGCATCCTCTCCGCCACATTACACCATTCACACTATGATAACAAAACCAGGAGGTCCACCCCAAAAACAGAATATCTCACTCTTCCAACAACCATCATTACTCAGATAAGCCACAAACACCCACACATGTCCTAGACAGGGGTGCAACCAACACCACCACACTGCCTTGTCTCACAGCATATAAGCAATGGCAGGAATGAAAGACACAGGCCTGCCACTCCCTTGCCACACCCACGCAACCGGCGCACCACCTCCCCTGAGAGAAAGATGCATCCTGACGTGACACATCTCAGGGTGCCTCAGGCGTCCACTTACCATCATCACTATGAACGAACCTCGTCCCCTCCCCCCTCATACACCATCCCTTAACCTAACCTATGTTGCACCTTAACCTAACCTATGTTGCACCTTAACCTAACCTATGTTGCACCTTAACCTAACCTATGTTGCACCTTAACCTAACCTATGTTGCACCTTAACCTAACCTATGTTGCACCTTAACCTAACCTATGTTGCGCCTTAACCTAACCTATGTTGCGCCTTAACCTAACCTATGTTGCGCCTTAACCTAACCTATGTTGCGCCTTAACCTAACCTATGTTGCGCCTTAACCTAACCTATGTTGCGCCTTAACCTAACCTATGTTGCGCCTTAACCTAACCTATGTTGCGCCTTAACCTAACCTATGTTGCGCCTTAACCTAACCTATGTTGCGCCTTAACCTAACCTATGTTGCGCCTTAACCTAACCTATGTTGCGCCTTAACCTAACCTATGTTGCGCCTTAACCTAACCTATGTTGCGCCTTAACCTAACCTATGTTGCGCCTTAACCTAACCTAAGTTGGGGCTTAACCTAACCTAAGTTGGGGCTTAACCTAACCTAAGTTGGGGCTTAACCTAACCTAAGTTGGGGCTTAACCTAACCTAAGTTGGGGCTTAACCTAACCTAAGTTGGGGCTTAACCTAACCTAAGTTGGGGCTTAACCTAACCTAAGTTGGGGCTTAACCTAACCTAAGTTGGGGCTTAACCTAACCTAAGTTGGGGCTTAACCTAACCTAAGTTGGGCCCTAACCTAACCTAAGTTGGGCCCTAACCTAACCTAAGTTGGGCCCTAACCTAACCTAAGTTGGGCCCTAACCTAACCTAAGTTGGGCCCTAACCTAACCTAAGTTGGGCCCTAACCTAACCTAAGTTGGGCCCTAACCTAACCTAAGTTGGGCCCTAACCTAACCTAAGTTGGGCCCTAACCTAACCTAAGTTGGGCCCTAACCTAACCTAAGTTGGGCCCTAACCTAACCTAAGTTGGGCCCTAACCTAACCTAAGTTGGGCCCTAACCTAACCTAAGTTGGGCCCTAACCTAACCTAAGTTGGGCCCTAACCTAACCTAAGTTGGGCCCTAACCTAACCCACGTTGCGCCCTAACCTAACCCACGTAATTGTTTGTTATATGAATCTAGAAATTCGTGTAGCGTTGCCTAATCGCAACCCTCTCAACATAGTTCGCTGCGCGCACACTCTGGTGTCCTGCGTATTGAATCATGTTACGGTGCCTACCCTCACAACATCTAGCGAGTGTTGCGTACGTTCCACATGGTCCCGCTATCCACTGTAATGTGTACTGCTATAAGACGTATATCGCCCCCCCCCCCCCCCCCCCCCCTCCCCTGTCGCCTCTAGTTCGTCAGTCAGGAGTTTGCGTGTTCAATGAGCTTCGCAGCTGTGCAATGGCATCGGCATACGTACGCGGGCCACCTTCCACGTGTTCTCTCGTGCATACGTCGCAGCATGTATGTGGACTGATGTGGCGTGTCGTGACTCATAACATCCAGGCATGCAAGACCCATTGAATTCGCAAATGTAGATGGACGTCTACGTTTGCTGCCCAAGTTACGCAAATGAACTGGAAATCCGTTGTTGCGCGGTTGTTCGCGCTGGAGGTGAATCGTTGATATCGACGATCGGTACAGGTATTAACCGGTTGCTTCAGCGACACCCGTCATACCCACGAACGTGAGTGGGCATGTGGGTATGAAGCGATACGCGGCGGTGGCTGGGTGGGACCGTCCCCGGCCGGTGAGGGGGGGGCGCCCGGCGTGCTGGCCGCGCGCTGCGTGGGCGCACGCGCGGCAGCCGGCTGGTGGGGGCGCCCAGTGGCAGGCGCGCCGGCTGACGGACGCGGCAGGCGGCGCATCTGCGTGCCGGCGCACCCAGCGCGCGGCGCCGTGCGGCCAAAGTGGGTCCTCCCGGGCCCGGTGCGAAGCGCGGTGGACATCTGCAGTGTGCTGGTCCGATTGAGGACTGTGTGCGTTGAGGATGCGCCGCCGCCCGGCACTCGGCGCCGCGACGCCGTCTGCTGCTCGGTCGCCCCCGCGGTTCTCGCAGGTGGTTTGTATCGCAGCTGTGCGGATGTGTTGGCGCGTGCGCTGTGCTGGGAGAGTTCGCTTTGGCACCCAAGTGGGGCTCTGCCCCTCTGTGGCGCTGGCGTTGGAGCTGCCCGGTCACTGTTTGTGGCCGCGTGTTGTCTCCCGCCGGCAACACCACGACAGCACGCTCCCGGGCCTCTGTCGGCAGCGGCAAGCTCAGTTGGGAGCACGGGTGGTCGCACTGAAAGCGTCTACTCGCCTATCTCCGGGCGATTGCGCCTCTCTCGAACCCGACCAAGTACTTAGGACGGCGCTGCGCGCCGCCGGGACCTGAGAGGGTTTCGAGGTGTATCGTGCAGGGGAGCCCAGCCTCCTCCTGTTTGCAGAATAATTGAGCGGACGCTTGCGTGTTCGCGCGGGCCTCCGGGACACACTCCCGGGCGGCCGGCTGCTCAGCTCTAGTTGACGCAGCTCCCTGGTTGATCCTGCCAGTAGTCATATGCTTGTCTCAAAGATTAAGCCATGCATGTCTCAGTACAAGCCGCATTAAGGTGAAACCGCGAATGGCTCATTAAATCAGTTATGGTTCCTTAGATCGTACCCACGTTACTTGGATAACTGTGGTAATTCTAGAGCTAATACATGCAAACAGAGTCCCGACCAGAGATGGAAGGGACGCTTTTATTAGATCAAAACCAATCGGTCGGCTCGTCCGGTCCGTTTGCCTTGGTGACTCTGAATAACTTTGGGCTGATCGCACGGTCTTCGTACCGGCGACGCATCTTTCAAATGTCTGCCTTATCAACTGTCGATGGTAGGTTCTGCGCCTACCATGGTTGTAACGGGTAACGGGGAATCAGGGTTCGATTCCGGAGAGGGAGCCTGAGAAACGGCTACCACATCCAAGGAAGGCAGCAGGCGCGCAAATTACCCACTCCCGGCACGGGGAGGTAGTGACGAAAAATAACGATACGGGACTCATCCGAGGCCCCGTAATCGGAATGAGTACACTTTAAATCCTTTAACGAGTATCTATTGGAGGGCAAGTCTGGTGCCAGCAGCCGCGGTAATTCCAGCTCCAATAGCGTATATTAAAGTTGTTGCGGTTAAAAAGCTCGTAGTTGGATTTGTGTCCCACGCTGTTGGTTCACCGCCCGTCGGTGTTTAACTGGCATGTATCGTGGGACGTCCTGCCGGTGGGGCGAGCCGAAGGCGTGCGACCGCCTCGTGCGTGCTCGTGCGTCCCGAGGCGGACCCCGTTGAAATCCTACCAGGGTGCTCTTTATTGAGTGTCTCGGTGGGCCGGCACGTTTACTTTGAACAAATTAGAGTGCTTAAAGCAGGCAAGCCCGCCTGAATACTGTGTGCATGGAATAATGGAATAGGACCTCGGTTCTATTTTGTTGGTTTTCGGAACCCGAGGTAATGATTAATAGGGACAGGCGGGGGCATTCGTATTGCGACGTTAGAGGTGAAATTCTTGGATCGTCGCAAGACGAACAGAAGCGAAAGCATTTGCCAAGTATGTTTTCATTAATCAAGAACGAAAGTTAGAGGTTCGAAGGCGATCAGATACCGCCCTAGTTCTAACCATAAACGATGCCAGCCAGCGATCCGCCGCAGTTCCTCCGATGACTCGGCGGGCAGCCTCCGGGAAACCAAAGCTTTTGGGTTCCGGGGGAAGTATGGTTGCAAAGCTGAAACTTAAAGGAATTGACGGAAGGGCACCACCAGGAGTGGAGCCTGCGGCTTAATTTGACTCAACACGGGAAACCTCACCAGGCCCGGACACCGGAAGGATTGACAGATTGATAGCTCTTTCTTGATTCGGTGGGTGGTGGTGCATGGCCGTTCTTAGTTGGTGGAGCGATTTGTCTGGTTAATTCCGATAACGAACGAGACTCTAGCCTGCTAACTAGTCGCGTGACATCCTTCGTGCTGTCAGCGATTACTTTTCTTCTTAGAGGGACAGGCGGCTTCTAGCCGCACGAGATTGAGCAATAACAGGTCTGTGATGCCCTTAGATGTTCTGGGCCGCACGCGCGCTACACTGAAGGAATCAGCGTGTCTTCCTAGGCCGAAAGGTCGGGGTAACCCGCTGAACCTCCTTCGTGCTAGGGATTGGGGCTTGCAATTGTTCCCCATGAACGAGGAATTCCCAGTAAGCGCGAGTCATAAGCTCGCGTTGATTACGTCCCTGCCCTTTGTACACACCGCCCGTCGCTACTACCGATTGAATGATTTAGTGAGGTCTTCGGACTGGTACGCGGCATCGACTCTGTCGTTGCCGATGCTACCGGAAAGATGACCAAACTTGATCATTTAGAGGAAGTAAAAGTCGTAACAAGGTTTCCGTAGGTGAACCTGCGGAAGGATCATTACCGACTAGACTGCATGTCTTTCGATGTGCGTGTCGTGTCGTGCAACACGCTACCTGTACGGCTCGCAGTAGCTGTGCGCCGCGTGCGGGACCACGCGTGCTTCTCAAAACTAACGGACAAATGTTGTGTGGTACGAGCGCTGAAGCTCTGGAGCGGCTGGCCTGCGGCACCTGGCGCCTCGCGCCGGTTTTGAATGACGTTCGCCCGAGTGCCTGTCCGCTCCGGAGTGGAGCCGTACGACGCCCATCGGCCGTGAGGCCGTTGGACACAAAACACTGGAACAGGGGCCGTCGAACGCCTCAGTCCCGCCTATGCAACTGTTTTGAAAGAGACAGTGGAAACTGTAAAAAGATCACCCAGGACGGTGGATCACTCGGCTCGTGGGTCGATGAAGAACGCAGCAAATTGCGCGTCGACATGTGAACTGCAGGACACATGAACATCGACGTTTCGAACGCACATTGCGGTCCATGGATTCCGTTCCCGGGCCACGTCTGGCTGAGGGTCGGCTACGTAAACTGAAGCGCGCGGCGTTTGTCCCGCTTCGGAGACGTGGGTGTGTCGTGCCGGCCTGTGGGGCCGGCCACGTCCCCTCAAACGAGCGATGCGCGCCCGTCGCCTGGCGGTTCGCATACCGGTACTGTCTCGGTAGCGTGCACAGCCGGCTGGCGGTGTGGCGTGCGACACCTCGTACAACGACCTCAGAGCAGGCGAGACTACCCGCTGAATTTAAGCATATTACTAAGCGGAGGAAAAGAAACTAACAAGGATTCCCCCAGTAGCGGCGAGCGAACAGGGAAGAGTCCAGCACCGAACCCCGCAGGCTGCCGCCTGTCGTGGCATGTGGTGTTTGGGAGGGTCCACTACCCCGACGCCTCGCGCCGAGCCCAAGTCCAACTTGAATGAGGCCACGGCCCGTAGAGGGTGCCAGGCCCGTAGCGGCCGGTGCGAGCGTCGGCGGGACCTCTCCTTCGAGTCGGGTTGCTTGAGAGTGCAGCTCCAAGTGGGTGGTAAACTCCATCTGAGACTAAATATGACCACGAGACCGATAGCGAACAAGTACCGTGAGGGAAAGTTGAAAAGAAATTTGAAGAGAGAGTTCAAAAGTACGTGAAACCGTTCTGGGGTAAACGTGAGAAGTCCGAAAGGTCGAACGGGTGAGATTCACGCCCATCCGGCCACTGGCCTCCGCCCTCGGCAGATGGGGCCGGCCGCCCGCGCGGAGCAATCCGCGGCGGGGTCGTGTCCGGTTGCCTTTCCACTCGCCGCGGGGTGGGGCCGTTCCGGTGTGCGGTGGGCCGCACTTCTCCCCTAGTAGGACGTCGCGACCCGCTGGGTGCCGGCCTACGGCCCGGGTGCGCAGCCTGTCCTTCCGCGGGCCTCGGTTCGCGTCTGTTGGGCAGAGCCCCGGTGTCCTGGCTGGCTGCTCGGCGGTATATCTGGAGGAGTCGATTCGCCCCTTTGGGCGCTCGGGCTCCCGGCAAGCGCGCGCGGTTCTTCCCGGATGACGGACCTACCTGGCCCGGCCCCGGACCCGCGCCGCTGTTGGCTCGGGATGCTCTCGGGCGGAATAATCGCTCCCGTCAGCGGCGCTTCAGCTTTGGACAATTTCACGACCCGTCTTGAAACACGGACCAAGGAGTCTAACATGTGCGCGAGTCATTGGGCTGTACGAAACCTAAAGGCGTAATGAAAGTGAAGGTCTCGCCTTGCGCGGGCCGAGGGAGGATGGGGCTTCCCCGCCCTTCACGGGGCGGCGGCCTCCGCACTCCCGGGGCGTCTCGTCCTCATTGCGAGGTGAGGCGCACCTAGAGCGTACACGTTGGGACCCGAAAGATGGTGAACTATGCCTGGCCAGGACGAAGTCAGGGGAAACCCTGATGGAGGTCCGTAGCGATTCTGACGTGCAAATCGATCGTCGGAGCTGGGTATAGGGGCGAAAGACTAATCGAACCATCTAGTAGCTGGTTCCCTCCGAAGTTTCCCTCAGGATAGCTGGTGCTCGTACGAGTCTCATCCGGTAAAGCGAATGATTAGAGGCCTTGGGGCCGAAACGACCTCAACCTATTCTCAAACTTTAAATGGGTGAGATCTCCGGCTTGCTTGATATGCTGAAGCCGCGAGCAAACGACTCGGATCGGAGTGCCAAGTGGGCCACTTTTGGTAAGCAGAACTGGCGCTGTGGGATGAACCAAACGCCGAGTTAAGGCGCCCGAATCGACGCTCATGGGAAACCATGAAAGGCGTTGGTTGCTTAAGACAGCAGGACGGTGGCCATGGAAGTCGGAATCCGCTAAGGAGTGTGTAACAACTCACCTGCCGAAGCAACTAGCCCTGAAAATGGATGGCGCTGAAGCGTCGTGCCTATACTCGGCCGTCAGTCCGGCAGTCACGGCCGGTCCTTGCGGCCGGCCGCGAAGCCCTGACGAGTAGGAGGGTCGCGGCGGTGGGCGCAGAAGGGTCTGGGCGTGAGCCTGCCTGGAGCCGCCGTCGGTGCAGATCTTGGTGGTAGTAGCAAATACTCCAGCGAGGCCCTGGAGGGCTGACGCGGAGAAGGGTTTCGTGTGAACAGCCGTTGCACACGAGTCAGTCGATCCTAAGCCCTAGGAGAAATCCGATGTTGATGGGGGCCGTCATAGCATGATGCACTTTGTGCTGGCCCCCGTTGGGCGAAAGGGAATCCGGTTCCTATTCCGGAACCCGGCAGCGGAACCGATACAAGTCGGGCCCCTCTTTTAGAGATGCTCGTCGGGGTAACCCAAAAGGACCCGGAGACGCCGTCGGGAGATCGGGGAAGAGTTTTCTTTTCTGCATGAGCGTTCGAGTTCCCTGGAATCCTCTAGCAGGGAGATAGGGTTTGGAACGCGAAGAGCACCGCAGTTGCGGCGGTGTCCCGATCTTCCCCTCGGACCTTGAAAATCCGGGAGAGGGCCACGTGGAGGTGTCGCGCCGGTTCGTACCCATATCCGCAGCAGGTCTCCAAGGTGAAGAGCCTCTAGTCGATAGAATAATGTAGGTAAGGGAAGTCGGCAAATTGGATCCGTAACTTCGGGATAAGGATTGGCTCTGAGGATCGGGGCGTGTCGGGCTTGGTCGGGAAGTGGGTCAGCGCTAACGTGCCGGGCCTGGGCGAGGTGAGTGCCGTAGGGGTGCCGGTAAGTGCGGGCGTTTAGCGTGGGTGTGGTCTGCTCTCGCCGTTGGTCGGCCTCGTGCTGGCCGGCGGTGCAGGATGCGCGCGCCTGTGCGGCGTTCGCGCCCCGGTGCTTCAACCTGCGTGCAGGATCCGAGCTCGGTCCCGTGCCTTGGCCTCCCACGGATCTTCCTTGCTGCGAGGCCGCGTCCGCCTTAGCGTGCTCCTCCGGGGGCGCGCGGGTGCGCGGATTCTCTTCGGCCGCCATTCAACGATCAACTCAGAACTGGCACGGACTGGGGGAATCCGACTGTCTAATTAAAACAAAGCATTGCGATGGCCCTAGCGGGTGTTGACGCAATGTGATTTCTGCCCAGTGCTCTGAATGTCAACGTGAAGAAATTCAAGCAAGCGCGGGTAAACGGCGGGAGTAACTATGACTCTCCAAATGCTCACATGATGCGTCATATACGGATCCTCTCGGTCCACTCCTCAGCATCCTAGCGGTGTCGAGTGGATGATGGTTCGCTTAGCCTCTCGGTGGGAAATCCTAGCTCTGGCCTTCACGTGGCGGGGGTCGTGAGGGTGCTGAGGAAGGTTACGCGTAAGTGTAACTCCTTTCCAGTTTCCCGACCGACAGAGCAGGGTGCCTTGTAGGGCTTGGGGGTTACCTCCCCCCCTGCCTTTGTTCCAGCTGGTGCAAGTAATAGAAGCAAACGTGGTACCAGGCCTCCCACTGGAGCGCCTGTGCCAGCTGATGAGCCACCCATCCAGCCAACCGGTGCGGGTCGAGCGCCGCTCCCCGCTATCTGCCCTGATTGCATGCGGTCATTTTCAACCAAGACCGGGCTCGGCGTCCATCGTCGTCGCGCCCATCCGACTGCTGCTAATGCCGAGATCAAGACCGAGAGGAAGAAGGCCAGGTGGTCGCAGGAAGAGCTGCTGCGTTTGGCCCACGCAGAAGCGACCCTCGCCATCCAGGGTTGTAGGTTCTTCAACCAGGAACTCGCCAAGGCCTTCCCTGATCGTACACTGGAATCAGTTAAATGTCAGCGTAGAACGCAGTGTTATAAAGACATGGTGGCAAGGTTTGCCACTGAACTCTCCGGCATGGATCGCGGCCCTCGTGGTCCCGCCGGTGAGCCTGCGGACAGTCAAGCTTTGTCACAGTCTCCACCTGGGGGGGAAGATGTAGACCTAGCCATCTGGTCATTTGTAGCGGATCTCCCCTCATCAGACTGCCGATTCCGCTCACTTGATGATCTTGTGGCTCTGGGTCCCACCACCAGCCGTAATACTATCCAGGCAATGTTGCTGTCTGCTCTCGATGAAGTAGGCAGCAAGCAGCCAGCTGTTCACCAAGCTGTGAGTGTGCAGACCCAACAGCCACCAGAGCGGAAACG
>NC_064620.1:307709433-307714433 GCF_023898315.1 Schistocerca nitens
GAGCCCCGACGCCAGTGCCTGCGCCGCAGAAAGTGGTCGACCGACAATCACTCCACCCGCACCCGTACGTGCTCCACCCCAACAGCCCACCTCGCAACTCCAGCGGATGAACGGCGGACTCTTCTCGCAGTCGTAAGTTGCAAACCACCCCTATATCGTCCGTTTCATGAAGAGTTTTATCCAAGATGCGAAATTCCCGCTGTCCCCACACATGCTCTAAGTCTGTGCGCGATTGCGTTGCTCACAGTACGGATTCCGATGCCGAGCGATCAGCTAGAAAGCGCCCCAACCATGTCGATCCCCATGGGCGTTGCACTCGCAGTCGCAAAGACTCTGGGCAATGGCTAAAAGCGCTCCGCAATATATTACTCAGACGGGTAATGACGGTCCGAGCGCTCAGTGTCAGGAGAGCTTTCCTGAGCCCTGACCCACAGGCAGGGTGTAGCGTATCCCACCCGCAGACATGTGACGTTGTCACACGACCAGTTGTCACTAATCGACTGATTGCCGATAATCGTATGCCATACACCGGGGAAAGCTGCCGCAAGGGGTAGCTACGTAGTGCAGTCGCACCTCTACTACTGTACAGAGATAGAACACCGCGTGACCGCAACCAGATTAAACTGATACATGGCGCTGATTACTAATAGATGCAGAGCCATCGGAATATAGATGGCATACGACATACAACAGTCCCTATACATGCTGACAGTCTGTGCACACATGCGAACTACACGTCACCCAGACACTCTATCACACACTACTCTCTGGCTGTAACAGACACAGACAAGATATCTAAGCACCAGCATGGAACAACATCCAGTGCATCCTCTCCGCCACATTACACCATTCACACTATGATAACAAAACCAGGAGGTCCACCCCAAAAACAGAATATCTCACTCTTCCAACAACCATCATTACTCAGATAAGCCACAAACACCCACACATGTCCTAGACAGGGGTGCAACCAACACCACCACACTGCCTTGTCTCACAGCATATAAGCAATGGCAGGAATGAAAGACACAGGCCTGCCACTCCCTTGCCACACCCACGCAACCGGCGCACCACCTCCCCTGAGAGAAAGATGCATCCTGACGTGACACATCTCAGGGTGCCTCAGGCGTCCACTTACCATCATCACTATGAACGAACCTCGTCCCCTCCCCCCTCATACACCATCCCTTAACCTAACCTATGTTGCACCTTAACCTAACCTATGTTGCACCTTAACCTAACCTATGTTGCACCTTAACCTAACCTATGTTGCACCTTAACCTAACCTATGTTGCACCTTAACCTAACCTATGTTGCACCTTAACCTAACCTATGTTGCGCCTTAACCTAACCTATGTTGCGCCTTAACCTAACCTATGTTGCGCCTTAACCTAACCTATGTTGCGCCTTAACCTAACCTATGTTGCGCCTTAACCTAACCTATTTGCGCCTTAACCTAACCTATGTTGCGCCTTAACCTAACCTATGTTGCGCCTTAACCTAACCTATGTTGCGCCTTAACCTAACCTATGTTGCGCCTTAACCTAACCTATGTTGCGCCTTAACCTAACCTATGTTGCGCCTTAACCTAACCTAAGTTGGGGCTTAACCTAACCTAAGTTGGGGCTTAACCTAACCTAAGTTGGGGCTTAACCTAACCTAAGTTGGGGCTTAACCTAACCTAAGTTGGGGCTTAACCTAACCTAAGTTGGGGCTTAACCTAACCTAAGTTGGGGCTTAACCTAACCTAAGTTGGGGCTTAACCTAACCTAAGTTGGGGCTTAACCTAACCTAAGTTGGGGCTTAACCTAACCTAAGTTGGGCCCTAACCTAACCTAAGTTGGGCCCTAACCTAACCTAAGTTGGGCCCTAACCTAACCTAAGTTGGGCCCTAACCTAACCTAAGTTGGGCCCTAACCTAACCTAAGTTGGGCCCTAACCTAACCTAAGTTGGGCCCTAACCTAACCTAAGTTGGGCCCTAACCTAACCTAAGTTGGGCCCTAACCTAACCTAAGTTGGGCCCTAACCTAACCTAAGTTGGGCCCTAACCTAACCTAAGTTGGGCCCTAACCTAACCTAAGTTGGGCCCTAACCTAACCTAAGTTGGGCCCTAACCTAACCCACGTTGCGCCCTAACCTAACCCACGTAATTGTTTGTTATATGAATCTAGAAATTCGTGTAGCGTTGCCTAATCGCAACCCTCTCAACATAGTTCGCTGCGCGCACACTCTGGTGTCCTGCGTATTGAATCATGTTACGGTGCCTACCCTCACAACATCTAGCGAGTGTTGCGTACGTTCCACATGGTCCCGCTATCCACTGTAATGTGTACTGCTATAAGACGTATATCGCCCCCCCCCCCCCCCCCCCCTCCCCTGTCGCCTCTAGTTCGTCAGTCAGGAGTTTGCGTGTTCAATGAGCTTCGCAGCTGTGCAATGGCATCGGCATACGTACGCGGGCCACCTTCCACGTGTTCTCTCGTGCATACGTCGCAGCATGTATGTGGACTGATGTGGCGTGTCGTGACTCATAACATCCAGGCATGCAAGACCCATTGAATTCGCAAATGTAGATGGACGTCTACGTTTGCTGCCCAAGTTACGCAAATGAACTGGAAATCCGTTGTTGCGCGGTTGTTCGCGCTGGAGGTGAATCGTTGATATCGACGATCGGTACAGGTATTAACCGGTTGCTTCAGCGACACCCGTCATACCCACAAACGTGAGTGGGCATGTGGGTATGAAGCGATACGCGGCGGTGGCTGGGTGGGACCGTCCCCGGCCGGTGAGGGGGGGGCGCCCGGCGTGCTGGCCGCGCGCTGCGTGGGCGCACGCGCGGCAGCCGGCTGGTGGGGGCGCCCAGTGGCAGGCGCGCCGGCTGACGGACGCGGCAGGCGGCGCATCTGCGTGCCGGCGCACCCAGCGCGCGGCGCCGTGCGGCCAAAGTGGGTCCTCCCGGGCCCGGTGCGAAGCGCGGTGGACATCTGCAGTGTGCTGGTCCGATTGAGGACTGTGTGCGTTGAGGATGCGCCGCCGCCCGGCACTCGGCGCCGCGACGCCGTCTGCTGCTCGGTCGCCCCCGCGGTTCTCGCAGGTGGTTTGTATCGCAGCTGTGCGGATGTGTTGGCGCGTGCGCTGTGCTGGGAGAGTTCGCTTTGGCACCCAAGTGGGGCTCTGCCCCTCTGTGGCGCTGGCGTTGGAGCTGCCCGGTCACTGTTTGTGGCCGCGTGTTGTCTCCCGCCGGCAACACCACGACAGCACGCTCCCGGGCCTCTGTCGGCAGCGGCAAGCTCAGTTGGGAGCACGGGTGGTCGCACTGAAAGCGTCTACTCGCCTATCTCCGGGCGATTGCGCCTCTCTCGAACCCGACCAAGTACTTAGGACGGCGCTGCGCGCCGCCGGGACCTGAGAGGGTTTCGAGGTGTATCGTGCAGGGGAGCCCAGCCTCCTCCTGTTTGCAGAATAATTGAGCGGACGCTTGCGTGTTCGCGCGGGCCTCCGGGACACACTCCCGGGCGGCCGGCTGCTCAGCTCTAGTTGACGCAGCTCCCTGGTTGATCCTGCCAGTAGTCATATGCTTGTCTCAAAGATTAAGCCATGCATGTCTCAGTACAAGCCGCATTAAGGTGAAACCGCGAATGGCTCATTAAATCAGTTATGGTTCCTTAGATCGTACCCACGTTACTTGGATAACTGTGGTAATTCTAGAGCTAATACATGCAAACAGAGTCCCGACCAGAGATGGAAGGGACGCTTTTATTAGATCAAAACCAATCGGTCGGCTCGTCCGGTCCGTTTGCCTTGGTGACTCTGAATAACTTTGGGCTGATCGCACGGTCTTCGTACCGGCGACGCATCTTTCAAATGTCTGCCTTATCAACTGTCGATGGTAGGTTCTGCGCCTACCATGGTTGTAACGGGTAACGGGGAATCAGGGTTCGATTCCGGAGAGGGAGCCTGAGAAACGGCTACCACATCCAAGGAAGGCAGCAGGCGCGCAAATTACCCACTCCCGGCACGGGGAGGTAGTGACGAAAAATAACGATACGGGACTCATCCGAGGCCCCGTAATCGGAATGAGTACACTTTAAATCCTTTAACGAGTATCTATTGGAGGGCAAGTCTGGTGCCAGCAGCCGCGGTAATTCCAGCTCCAATAGCGTATATTAAAGTTGTTGCGGTTAAAAAGCTCGTAGTTGGATTTGTGTCCCACGCTGTTGGTTCACCGCCCGTCGGTGTTTAACTGGCATGTATCGTGGGACGTCCTGCCGGTGGGGCGAGCCGAAGGCGTGCGACCGCCTCGTGCGTGCTCGTGCGTCCCGAGGCGGACCCCGTTGAAATCCTACCAGGGTGCTCTTTATTGAGTGTCTCGGTGGGCCGGCACGTTTACTTTGAACAAATTAGAGTGCTTAAAGCAGGCAAGCCCGCCTGAATACTGTGTGCATGGAATAATGGAATAGGACCTCGGTTCTATTTTGTTGGTTTTCGGAACCCGAGGTAATGATTAATAGGGACAGGCGGGGGCATTCGTATTGCGACGTTAGAGGTGAAATTCTTGGATCGTCGCAAGACGAACAGAAGCGAAAGCATTTGCCAAGTATGTTTTCATTAATCAAGAACGAAAGTTAGAGGTTCGAAGGCGATCAGATACCGCCCTAGTTCTAACCATAAACGATGCCAGCCAGCGATCCGCCGCAGTTCCTCCGATGACTCGGCGGGCAGCCTCCGGGAAACCAAAGCTTTTGGGTTCCGGGGGAAGTATGGTTGCAAAGCTGAAACTTAAAGGAATTGACGGAAGGGCACCACCAGGAGTGGAGCCTGCGGCTTAATTTGACTCAACACGGGAAACCTCACCAGGCCCGGACACCGGAAGGATTGACAGATTGATAGCTCTTTCTTGATTCGGTGGGTGGTGGTGCATGGCCGTTCTTAGTTGGTGGAGCGATTTGTCTGGTTAATTCCGATAACGAACGAGACTCTAGCCTGCTAACTAGTCGCG
>NC_064620.1:307721933-307724433 GCF_023898315.1 Schistocerca nitens
TGCCACACCCACGCAACCGGCGCACCACCTCCCCTGAGAGAAAGATGCATCCTGACGTGACACATCTCAGGGTGCCTCAGGCGTCCACTTACCATCATCACTATGAACGAACCTCGTCCCCTCCCCCCTCATACACCATCCCTTAACCTAACCTATGTTGCACCTTAACCTAACCTATGTTGCACCTTAACCTAACCTATGTTGCACCTTAACCTAACCTATGTTGCACCTTAACCTAACCTATGTTGCACCTTAACCTAACCTATGTTGCACCTTAACCTAACCTATGTTGCGCCTTAACCTAACCTATGTTGCGCCTTAACCTAACCTATGTTGCGCCTTAACCTAACCTATGTTGCGCCTTAACCTAACCTATGTTGCGCCTTAACCTAACCTATGTTGCGCCTTAACCTAACCTATGTTGCGCCTTAACCTAACCTATGTTGCGCCTTAACCTAACCTATGTTGCGCCTTAACCTAACCTATGTTGCGCCTTAACCTAACCTATGTTGCGCCTTAACCTAACCTATGTTGCGCCTTAACCTAACCTATGTTGCGCCTTAACCTAACCTATGTTGCGCCTTAACCTAACCTAAGTTGGGGCTTAACCTAACCTAAGTTGGGGCTTAACCTAACCTAAGTTGGGGCTTAACCTAACCTAAGTTGGGGCTTAACCTAACCTAAGTTGGGGCTTAACCTAACCTAAGTTGGGGCTTAACCTAACCTAAGTTGGGGCTTAACCTAACCTAAGTTGGGGCTTAACCTAACCTAAGTTGGGGCTTAACCTAACCTAAGTTGGGGCTTAACCTAACCTAAGTTGGGCCCTAACCTAACCTAAGTTGGGCCCTAACCTAACCTAAGTTGGGCCCTAACCTAACCTAAGTTGGGCCCTAACCTAACCTAAGTTGGGCCCTAACCTAACCTAAGTTGGGCCCTAACCTAACCTAAGTTGGGCCCTAACCTAACCTAAGTTGGGCCCTAACCTAACCTAAGTTGGGCCCTAACCTAACCTAAGTTGGGCCCTAACCTAACCTAAGTTGGGCCCTAACCTAACCTAAGTTGGGCCCTAACCTAACCTAAGTTGGGCCCTAACCTAACCTAAGTTGGGCCCTAACCTAACCTAAGTTGGGCCCTAACCTAACCTAAGTTGGGCCCTAACCTAACCCACGTTGCGCCCTAACCTAACCCACGTAATTGTTTGTTATATGAATCTAGAAATTCGTGTAGCGTTGCCTAATCGCAACCCTCTCAACATAGTTCGCTGCGCGCACACTCTGGTGTCCTGCGTATTGAATCATGTTACGGTGCCTACCCTCACAACATCTAGCGAGTGTTGCGTACGTTCCACATGGTCCCGCTATCCACTGTAATGTGTACTGCTATAAGACGTATATCGCCCCCCCCCCCCCCCCCCCCTCCCCTGTCGCCTCTAGTTCGTCAGTCAGGAGTTTGCGTGTTCAATGAGCTTCGCAGCTGTGCAATGGCATCGGCATACGTACGCGGGCCACCTTCCACGTGTTCTCTCGTGCATACGTCGCAGCATGTATGTGGACTGATGTGGCGTGTCGTGACTCATAACATCCAGGCATGCAAGACCCATTGAATTCGCAAATGTAGATGGACGTCTACGTTTGCTGCCCAAGTTACGCAAATGAACTGGAAATCCGTTGTTGCGCGGTTGTTCGCGCTGGAGGTGAATCGTTGATATCGACGATCGGTACAGGTATTAACCGGTTGCTTCAGCGACACCCGTCATACCCACGAACGTGAGTGGGCATGTGGGTATGAAGCGATACGCGGCGGTGGCTGGGTGGGACCGTCCCCGGCCGGTGAGGGGGGGGCGCCCGGCGTGCTGGCCGCGCGCTGCGTGGGCGCACGCGCGGCAGCCGGCTGGTGGGGGCGCCCAGTGGCAGGCGCGCCGGCTGACGGACGCGGCAGGCGGCGCATCTGCGTGCCGGCGCACCCAGCGCGCGGCGCCGTGCGGCCAAAGTGGGTCCTCCTGGGCCCGGTGCGAAGCGCGGTGGACATCTGCAGTGTGCTGGTCCGATTGAGGACTGTGTGCGTTGAGGATGCGCCGCCGCCCGGCACTCGGCGCCGCGACGCCGTCTGCTGCTCGGTCGCCCCCGCGGTTCTCGCAGGTGGTTTGTATCGCAGCTGTGCGGATGTGTTGGCGCGTGCGCTGTGCTGGGAGAGTTCGCTTTGGCACCCAAGTGGGGCTCTGCCCCTCTGTGGCGCTGGCGTTGGAGCTGCCCGGTCACTGTTTGTGGCCGCGTGTTGTCTCCCGCCGGCAACACCACGACAGCACGCTCCCGGGCCTCTGTCGGCAGCGGCAAGCTCAGTTGGGAGCACGGGTGGTCGCACTGAAAGCGTCTACTCGCCTATCTCCGGGCGATTGCGCCTCTCTCGAACCCGACCAAGTACTTAGGACGGCGCTGCGCGCCGCCGGGACCTGAGAGGGTTTCGAGGTGTATCGTGCAGGGGAGCCCAGCCTCCTCCTGTT
>NC_064620.1:307734433-307739433 GCF_023898315.1 Schistocerca nitens
ACTCGGAACAATACAGACTACCATTGTCAGTCACACGAACATATCACTGTGCTCTCTTCGAGTCAGTACTATGCTTCGCTGCCAGCACGTGGGCCCATAGACTCAGCCTCTCTACCAACAGAACCGCCGTACGGCGGGGGCAAAGAAGCATCCTGCTTCGACTAACAGGGGCCTTCAACACAACCTCAGTCGACGCACTGTGCGTCGTGATGGGAATCTACCCAATAGACATAACCATAAGATACCGTGCGGCAAGGTACTGGCTAAAGATGGGGAAACTAGACCAGGTTCGGCAGATCACTGGTGTACCATATGCTACATCACGTCAACTCAAAGCATGGCGAGTGGATACCTGGCAGAGCGAGTGGGCTAACAGCGATAAGGGCCGACGAGTCTATAGCTTTTTCCCTGACATCAAAGAAAGATTAAGACTAAAGCATATCGACCCTAGCCGCGGTATGGTACACTTTCTGACAGGCCACGGCCCTTATCCCACGCACCTGAGCCGCGTGAGTCTGCAACAGACTACCACATGCACATGCGGGGAAGAAGGTTCCCCAGAACACACTGTCTTATTCTGCGGGCAACGCACAAACAATAGACATACACTACACATTACCCGGCAGAACACCCAAGAAGAAATATACACTATCTTACGTGAGCCAGACCTATGCGACAAACTCAATACATTAACTGACGAAATATCCAGGACTCTGTACACAGAATATCTGAACAGCAGACCATTTAGAAGGCAAGGCCGGGGACGCAGACCACAGAGTGCCCATGGGATGGATAGCAGCACTAACACCTCGGGCGAGGACACGGATGTTGAGATGAATCATGTGGACGACCCACTGTGGCGACCTGCGCAAGAATAGTCTAGGCAACTGAACAGCACCTAACACAAAAGAACACACACATGCACACAAATATCACAAACTGAGAAACAGCATAAGCAAAGCACCTACCCCATGGACCTACGCATCCTGGCGAGAAGCAACACTCGGCCTGGATGGAAGGATCTTAATTGTGGTTCCCCGTTCCAGGGCCCAACCCGACGGATACTTAATGTAGATCGGGGAAAACCACCGTCCAGGCTGAGATGCCACGTAACCAGGAGGCAGTACTGGCCTGACATGCACATATACACACATACACATACACAGACAATACCTAAAGGATCCGCAGTCAAAAGGTGACAATCATTCAAAAACACCCCATCTTATCTAGACTAGTTAATATTTAATTTTGATACTGTTTAAGTAGTAATAATTGTATTAGTATACAAATATATATGTGAGCTGTGAGTGGCGGCCAGCGTCTTGAAGGTCATTCCAAGACCCTGACCGCAACCCACACATAGGTGGCGGAAATTTCTCCATTCTATTCTATCCTATCTTTCTTTTTTTTTACTTCTTATCAAACGTAAAAGAATTTTGTTTTCTATTTCTGTAATTTATATTATTTGTAAATGTATTACAAGCTGCACAACGAGTAGTAACAATGAACAAAACACAAAAGCCCGCCTCCACGAGGCGGGACACGGGCAACAGTGTGAGTGGGATCGTGAACAGGGGAGGTGACACACAAACCACTCCTGGACCCGAGCCCAGTCACAGTGGCTAAGAGGCTTATCACGACCCACCATAAGTAATTAGAAGGTGGGTCAATAAATAAAGAGCAGCAAGTGAAAAAAAAAAAAAAAAAAAAAAAAAAAAAAAAAAAAAAAAAAAAAAAAAAAAAAAAAGTGTCCCCACACATGCTCTAAGTCTGTGCGCGATTGCGTTGCTCACAGTACGGATTCCGATGCCGAGCGATCAGCTAGAAAGCGCCCCAACCATGTCGATCCCCATGGGCGTTGCACTCGCAGTCGCAAAGACTCTGGGCAATGGCTAAAAGCGCTCCGCAATATATTACTCAGACGGGTAATGACGGTCCGAGCGCTCAGTGTCAGGAGAGCTTTCCTGAGCCCTGACCCACAGGCAGGGTGTAGCGTATCCCACCCGCAGACATGTGACGTTGTCACACGACCAGTTGTCACTAATCGACTGATTGCCGATAATCGTATGCCATACACCGGGGAAAGCTGCCGCAAGGGGTAGCTACGTAGTGCAGTCGCACCTCTACTACTGTACAGAGATAGAACACCGCGTGACCGCAACCAGATTAAACTGATACATGGCGCTGATTACTAATAGATGCAGAGCCATCGGAATATAGATGGCATACGACATACAACAGTCCCTATACATGCTGACAGTCTGTGCACACATGCGAACTACACGTCACCCAGACACTCTATCACACACTACTCTCTGGCTGTAACAGACACAGACAAGATATCTAAGCACCAGCATGGAACAACATCCAGTGCATCCTCTCCGCCACATTACACCATTCACACTATGATAACAAAACCAGGAGGTCCACCCCAAAAACAGAATATCTCACTCTTCCAACAACCATCATTACTCAGATAAGCCACAAACACCCACACATGTCCTAGACAGGGGTGCAACCAACACCACCACACTGCCTTGTCTCACAGCATATAAGCAATGGCAGGAATGAAAGACACAGGCCTGCCACTCCCTTGCCACACCCACGCAACCGGCGCACCACCTCCCCTGAGAGAAAGATGCATCCTGACGTGACACATCTCAGGGTGCCTCAGGCGTCCACTTACCATCATCACTATGAACGAACCTCGTCCCCTCCCCCCTCATACACCATCCCTTAACCTAACCTATGTTGCACCTTAACCTAACCTATGTTGCACCTTAACCTAACCTATGTTGCACCTTAACCTAACCTATGTTGCACCTTAACCTAACCTATGTTGCACCTTAACCTAACCTATGTTGCACCTTAACCTAACCTATGTTGCGCCTTAACCTAACCTATGTTGCGCCTTAACCTAACCTATGTTGCGCCTTAACCTAACCTATGTTGCGCCTTAACCTAACCTATGTTGCGCCTTAACCTAACCTATGTTGCGCCTTAACCTAACCTATGTTGCGCCTTAACCTAACCTATGTTGCGCCTTAACCTAACCTATGTTGCGCCTTAACCTAACCTATGTTGCGCCTTAACCTAACCTATGTTGCGCCTTAACCTAACCTATGTTGCGCCTTAACCTAACCTATGTTGCGCCTTAACCTAACCTAAGTTGGGGCTTAACCTAACCTAAGTTGGGGCTTAACCTAACCTAAGTTGGGGCTTAACCTAACCTAAGTTGGGGCTTAACCTAACCTAAGTTGGGGCTTAACCTAACCTAAGTTGGGGCTTAACCTAACCTAAGTTGGGGCTTAACCTAACCTAAGTTGGGGCTTAACCTAACCTAAGTTGGGGCTTAACCTAACCTAAGTTGGGGCTTAACCTAACCTAAGTTGGGCCCTAACCTAACCTAAGTTGGGCCCTAACCTAACCTAAGTTGGGCCCTAACCTAACCTAAGTTGGGCCCTAACCTAACCTAAGTTGGGCCCTAACCTAACCTAAGTTGGGCCCTAACCTAACCTAAGTTGGGCCCTAACCTAACCTAAGTTGGGCCCTAACCTAACCTAAGTTGGGCCCTAACCTAACCTAAGTTGGGCCCTAACCTAACCTAAGTTGGGCCCTAACCTAACCTAAGTTGGGCCCTAACCTAACCTAAGTTGGGCCCTAACCTAACCTAAGTTGGGCCCTAACCTAACCTAAGTTGGGCCCTAACCTAACCTAAGTTGGGCCCTAACCTAACCCACGTTGCGCCCTAACCTAACCCACGTAATTGTTTGTTATATGAATCTAGAAATTCGTGTAGCGTTGCCTAATCGCAACCCTCTCAACATAGTTCGCTGCGCGCACACTCTGGTGTCCTGCGTATTGAATCATGTTACGGTGCCTACCCTCACAACATCTAGCGAGTGTTGCGTACGTTCCACATGGTCCCGCTATCCACTGTAATGTGTACTGCTATAAGACGTATATCGCCCCCCCCCCCCCCCCCCCCCCTCCCCTGTCGCCTCTAGTTCGTCAGTCAGGAGTTTGCGTGTTCAATGAGCTTCGCAGCTGTGCAATGGCATCGGCATACGTACGCGGGCCACCTTCCACGTGTTCTCTCGTGCATACGTCGCAGCATGTATGTGGACTGATGTGGCGTGTCGTGACTCATAACATCCAGGCATGCAAGACCCATTGAATTCGCAAATGTAGATGGACGTCTACGTTTGCTGCCCAAGTTACGCAAATGAACTGGAAATCCGTTGTTGCGCGGTTGTTCGCGCTGGAGGTGAATCGTTGATATCGACGATCGGTACAGGTATTAACCGGTTGCTTCAGCGACACCCGTCATACCCACGAACGTGAGTGGGCATGTGGGTATGAAGCGATACGCGGCGGTGGCTGGGTGGGACCGTCCCCGGCCGGTGAGGGGGGGGCGCCCGGCGTGCTGGCCGCGCGCTGCGTGGGCGCACGCGCGGCAGCCGGCTGGTGGGGGCGCCCAGTGGCAGGCGCGCCGGCTGACGGACGCGGCAGGCGGCGCATCTGCGTGCCGGCGCACCCAGCGCGCGGCGCCGTGCGGCCAAAGTGGGTCCTCCCGGGCCCGGTGCGAAGCGCGGTGGACATCTGCAGTGTGCTGGTCCGATTGAGGACTGTGTGCGTTGAGGATGCGCCGCCGCCCGGCACTCGGCGCCGCGACGCCGTCTGCTGCTCGGTCGCCCCCGCGGTTCTCGCAGGTGGTTTGTATCGCAGCTGTGCGGATGTGTTGGCGCGTGCGCTGTGCTGGGAGAGTTCGCTTTGGCACCCAAGTGGGGCTCTGCCCCTCTGTGGCGCTGGCGTTGGAGCTGCCCGGTCACTGTTTGTGGCCGCGTGTTGTCTCCCGCCGGCAACACCACGACAGCACGCTCCCGGGCCTCTGTCGGCAGCGGCAAGCTCAGTTGGGAGCACGGGTGGTCGCACTGAAAGCGTCTACTCGCCTATCTCCGGGCGATTGCGCCTCTCTCGAACCCGACCAAGTACTTAGG
>NC_064620.1:307749287-307756787 GCF_023898315.1 Schistocerca nitens
GCACGTCAGAATCGCTACGGACCTCCATCAGGGTTTCCCCTGACTTCGTCCTGGCCAGGCATAGTTCACCATCTTTCGGTCCCAACGTGTACGCTCTAGGTGCGCCTCACCTCGCAATGAGGACGAGACGCCCCGGGAGTGCGGAGGCCGCCGCCCGTGAAGGGCGGGGAAGCCCCATCCTCCCTCGGCCCGCGCAAGGCGAGACCTTCACTTTCATTACGCCTTTAGGTTTCGTACAGCCCAATGACTCGCGCACATGTTAGACTCCTTGGTCCGTGTTTCAAGACGGGTCGTGAAAATTGTCCAAAGCTGAAGCGCCGCTGACGGGAGCGATTATTCCGCCCGAGAGCATCCCGAGCCAACAGCGGCGCGGGTCCGGGGCCGGGCCAGGTAGGTCCGTCATCCGGGAAGAACCGCGCGCGCTTGCCGGGAGCCCGAGCGCCCAAAGGGGCGAATCGACTCCTCCAGATATACCGCCGAGCAGCCAAGCCAGGACACCGGGGCTCTGCCCAACAGACGCGAACCGAGGCCCGCGGAAGGACAGGCTGCGCACCCGGGCCGTAGGCCGGCACCCAGCGGGTCGCGACGTCCTACTAGGGGAGAAGTGCGGCCCACCGCACACCGGAACGGCCCCACCCCGCGGCGAGTGGAAAGGCAACCGGACACGACCCCGCCGCGGATTGCTCCGCGCGGGCGGCCGGCCCCATCTGCCGAGGGCGGAGGCCAGTGGCCGGATGGGCGTGAATCTCACCCGTCGACCTTTCGGACTTCTCACGTTTACCCCAGAACGGTTTCACGTACTTTTGAACTCTCTCTTCAAAGTTCTTTTCAACTTTCCCTCACGGTACTTGTTCGCTATCGGTCTCGTGGTCATATTTAGTCTCAGATGGAGTTTACCACCCACTTGGAGCTGCACTCTCAAGCAACCCGACTCGAAGGAGAGGTCCCGCCGACGCTCGCACCGGCCGCTACGGGCCTGGCACCCTCTACGGGCCGTGGCCTCATTCAAGTTGGACTTGGGCTCGGCGCGAGGCGTCGGGGTAGTGGACCCTCCAAACACCACATGCCACGACAGGCGGCAGCCTGCGGGGTTCGGTGCTGGACTCTTCCCTGTTCGCTCGCCGCTACTGGGGGAATCCTTGTTAGTTTCTTTTCCTCCGCTTAGTAATATGCTTAAATTCAGCGGGTAGTCTCGCCTGCTCTGAGGTCGTTGTACGAGGTGTCGCACGCCACACCGCCAGCCGGCTGTGCACGCTACCGAGACAGTACCGGTATGCGAACCGCCAGGCGACGGGCGCGCATCGCTCGTTTGAGGGGGACGTGGCCGGCCCCACAGGCCGGCACGACACACCCACGTCCCTCCGAAGCGGGACAAACGCCGCGCGCTTCAGTTTACGTAGCCGACCCTCAGCCAGACGTGGCCCGGGAACGGAATCCATGGACCGCAATGTGCGTTCGAAACGTCGATGTTCATGTGTCCTGCAGTTCACATGTCGACGCGCAATTTGCTGCGTTCTTCATCGACCCACGAGCCGAGTGATCCACCGTCCTGGGTGATCTTTTTACAGTTTCCACTGTCTCTTTCAAAACAGTTGCATAGGCGGGACTGAGGCGTTCGACGGCCCCTGTTCCAGTGTTTTGTGTCCAACGGCCTCACGGCCGATGGGCGTCGTACGGCTCCACTCCGGAGCGGACAGGCACTCGGGCGAACGTCATTCAAAACCGGCGCGAGGCGCCAGGTGCCGCAGGCCAGCCGCTCCAGAGCTTCAGCGCTCGTACCACACAACATTTGTCCGTTAGTTTTGAGAAGCACGCGTGGTCCCGCACGCGGCGCACAGCTACTGCGAGCCGTACAGGTAGCGTGTTGCACGACACGACACGCACATCGAAAGACATGCAGTCTAGTCGGTAATGATCCTTCCGCAGGTTCACCTACGGAAACCTTGTTACGACTTTTACTTCCTCTAAATGATCAAGTTTGGTCATCTTTCCGGTAGCATCGGCAACGACAGAGTCGATGCCGCGTACCAGTCCGAAGACCTCACTAAATCATTCAATCGGTAGTAGCGACGGGCGGTGTGTACAAAGGGCAGGGACGTAATCAACGCGAGCTTATGACTCGCGCTTACTGGGAATTCCTCGTTCATGGGGAACAATTGCAAGCCCCAATCCCTAGCACGAAGGAGGTTCAGCGGGTTACCCCGACCTTTCGGCCTAGGAAGACACGCTGATTCCTTCAGTGTAGCGCGCGTGCGGCCCAGAACATCTAAGGGCATCACAGACCTGTTATTGCTCAATCTCGTGCGGCTAGAAGCCGCCTGTCCCTCTAAGAAGAAAAGTAATCGCTGACAGCACGAAGGATGTCACGCGACTAGTTAGCAGGCTAGAGTCTCGTTCGTTATCGGAATTAACCAGACAAATCGCTCCACCAACTAAGAACGGCCATGCACCACCACCCACCGAATCAAGAAAGAGCTATCAATCTGTCAATCCTTCCGGTGTCCGGGCCTGGTGAGGTTTCCCGTGTTGAGTCAAATTAAGCCGCAGGCTCCACTCCTGGTGGTGCCCTTCCGTCAATTCCTTTAAGTTTCAGCTTTGCAACCATACTTCCCCCGGAACCCAAAAGCTTTGGTTTCCCGGAGGCTGCCCGCCGAGTCATCGGAGGAACTGCGGCGGATCGCTGGCTGGCATCGTTTATGGTTAGAACTAGGGCGGTATCTGATCGCCTTCGAACCTCTAACTTTCGTTCTTGATTAATGAAAACATACTTGGCAAATGCTTTCGCTTCTGTTCGTCTTGCGACGATCCAAGAATTTCACCTCTAACGTCGCAATACGAATGCCCCCGCCTGTCCCTATTATCATTACCTCGGGTTCCGAAAACCAACAAAATAGAACCGAGGTCCTATTCCATTATTCCATGCACACAGTATTCAGGCGGGCTTGCCTGCTTTAAGCACTCTAATTTGTTCAAAGTAAACGTGCCGGCCCACCGAGACACTCAATAAAGAGCACCCTGGTAGGATTTCAACGGGGTCCGCCTCGGGACGCACGAGCACGCACGAGGCGGTCGCACGCCTTCGGCTCGCCCACCGGCAGGACGTCCCACGATACATGCCAGTTAAACACCGACGGGCGGTGAACCAACAGCGTGGGACACAAATCCAACTACGAGCTTTTTAACCGCAACAACTTTAATATACGCTATTGGAGCTGGAATTACCGCGGCTGCTGGCACCAGACTTGCCCTCCAATAGATACTCGTTAAAGGATTTAAAGTGTACTCATTCCGATTACGGGGCCTCGGATGAGTCCCGTATCGTTATTTTTCGTCACTACCTCCCCGTGCCGGGAGTGGGTAATTTGCGCGCCTGCTGCCTTCCTTGGATGTGGTAGCCGTTTCTCAGGCTCCCTCTCCGGAATCGAACCCTGATTCCCCGTTACCCGTTACAACCATGGTAGGCGCAGAACCTACCATCGACAGTTGATAAGGCAGACATTTGAAAGATGCGTCGCCGGTACGAAGACCGTGCGATCAGCCCAAAGTTATTCAGAGTCACCAAGGCAAACGGACCGGACGAGCCGACCGATTGGTTTTGATCTAATAAAAGCGTCCCTTCCATCTCTGGTCGGGACTCTGTTTGCATGTATTAGCTCTAGAATTACCACAGTTATCCAAGTAACGTGGGTACGATCTAAGGAACCATAACTGATTTAATGAGCCATTCGCGGTTTCACCTTAATGCGGCTTGTACTGAGACATGCATGGCTTAATCTTTGAGACAAGCATATGACTACTGGCAGGATCAACCAGGGAGCTGCGTCAACTAGAGCTGAGCAGCCGGCCGCCCGGGAGTGTGTCCCGGAGGCCCGCGCGAACACGCAAGCGTCCGCTCAATTATTCTGCAAACAGGAGGAGGCTGGGCTCCCCTGCACGATACACCTCGAAACCCTCTCAGGTCCCGGCGGCGCGCAGCGCCGTCCTAAGTACTTGGTCGGGTTCGAGAGAGGCGCAATCGCCCGGAGATAGGCGAGTAGACGCTTTCAGTGCGACCACCCGTGCTCCCAACTGAGCTTGCCGCTGCCGACAGAGGCCCGGGGAGCGTGCTGTCGTGGTGTTGCCGGCGGGAGACAACACGCGGCCACAAACAGTGACCGGGCAGCTCCAACGCCAGCGCCACAGAGGGGCAGAGCCCCACTTGGGTGCCAAAGCGAACTCTCCCAGCACAGCGCACGCGCCAACACATCCGCACAGCTGCGATACAAACCACCTGCGAGAACCGCGGGGGCGACCGAGCAGCAGACGGCGTCGCGGCGCCGAGTGCCGGGCGGCGGCGCATCCTCAACGCACACAGTCCTCAATCGGACCAGCACACTGCAGATGTCCACCGCGCTTCGCACCGGGCCCGGGAGGACCCACTTTGGCCGCACGGCGCCGCGCGCTGGGTGCGCCGGCACGCAGATGCGCCGCCTGCCGCGTCCGTCAGCCGGCGCGCCTGCCACTGGGCGCCCCCACCAGCCGGCTGCCGCGCGTGCGCCCACGCAGCGCGCGGCCAGCACGCCGGGCGCCCCCCCCTCACCGGCCGGGGACGGTCCCACCCAGCCACCGCCGCGTATCGCTTCATACCCACATGCCCACTCACGTTCGTGGGTATGACGGGTGTCGCTGAAGCAACCGGTTAATACCTGTACCGATCGTCGATATCAACGATTCACCTCCAGCGCGAACAACCGCGCAACAACGGATTTCCAGTTCATTTGCGTAACTTGGGCAGCAAACGTAGACGTCCATCTACATTTGCGAATTCAATGGGTCTTGCATGCCTGGATGTTATGAGTCACGACACGCCACATCAGTCCACATACATGCTGCGACGTATGCACGAGAGAACACGTGGAAGGTGGCCCGCGTACGTATGCCGATGCCATTGCACAGCTGCGAAGCTCATTGAACACGCAAACTCCTGACTGACGAACTAGAGGCGACAGGGGAGGGGGGGGGGGGGGGGGGGGCGATATACGTCTTATAGCAGTACACATTACAGTGGATAGCGGGACCATGTGGAACGTACGCAACACTCGCTAGATGTTGTGAGGGTAGGCACCGTAACATGATTCAATACGCAGGACACCAGAGTGTGCGCGCAGCGAACTATGTTGAGAGGGTTGCGATTAGGCAACGCTACACGAATTTCTAGATTCATATAACAAACAATTACGTGGGTTAGGTTAGGGCGCAACGTGGGTTAGGTTAGGGCCCAACTTAGGTTAGGTTAGGGCCCAACTTAGGTTAGGTTAGGGCCCAACTTAGGTTAGGTTAGGGCCCAACTTAGGTTAGGTTAGGGCCCAACTTAGGTTAGGTTAGGGCCCAACTTAGGTTAGGTTAGGGCCCAACTTAGGTTAGGTTAGGGCCCAACTTAGGTTAGGTTAGGGCCCAACTTAGGTTAGGTTAGGGCCCAACTTAGGTTAGGTTAGGGCCCAACTTAGGTTAGGTTAGGGCCCAACTTAGGTTAGGTTAGGGCCCAACTTAGGTTAGGTTAGGGCCCAACTTAGGTTAGGTTAGGGCCCAACTTAGGTTAGGTTAGGGCCCAACTTAGGTTAGGTTAAGCCCCAACTTAGGTTAGGTTAAGCCCCAACTTAGGTTAGGTTAAGCCCCAACTTAGGTTAGGTTAAGCCCCAACTTAGGTTAGGTTAAGCCCCAACTTAGGTTAGGTTAAGCCCCAACTTAGGTTAGGTTAAGCCCCAACTTAGGTTAGGTTAAGCCCCAACTTAGGTTAGGTTAAGCCCCAACTTAGGTTAGGTTAAGGCGCAACATAGGTTAGGTTAAGGCGCAACATAGGTTAGGTTAAGGCGCAACATAGGTTAGGTTAAGGCGCAACATAGGTTAGGTTAAGGCGCAACATAGGTTAGGTTAAGGCGCAACATAGGTTAGGTTAAGGCGCAACATAGGTTAGGTTAAGGCGCAACATAGGTTAGGTTAAGGCGCAACATAGGTTAGGTTAAGGCGCAACATAGGTTAGGTTAAGGCGCAACATAGGTTAGGTTAAGGCGCAACATAGGTTAGGTTAAGGCGCAACATAGGTTAGGTTAAGGCGCAACATAGGTTAGGTTAAGGCGCAACATAGGTTAGGTTAAGGCGCAACATAGGTTAGGTTAAGGTGCAACATAGGTTAGGTTAAGGTGCAACATAGGTTAGGTTAAGGTGCAACATAGGTTAGGTTAAGGTGCAACATAGGTTAGGTTAAGGGATGGTGTATGAGGGGGGAGGGGACGAGGTTCGTTCATAGTGATGATGGTAAGTGGACGCCTGAGGCACCCTGAGATGTGTCACGTCAGGATGCATCTTTCTCTCAGGGGAGGTGGTGCGCCGGTTGCGTGGGTGTGGCAAGGGAGTGGCAGGCCTGTGTCTTTCATTCCTGCCATTGCTTATATGCTGTGAGACAAGGCAGTGTGGTGGTGTTGGTTGCACCCCTGTCTAGGACATGTGTGGGTGTTTGTGGCTTATCTGAGTAATGATGGTTGTTGGAAGAGTGAGATATTCTGTTTTTGGGGTGGACCTCCTGGTTTTGTTATCATAGTGTGAATGGTGTAATGTGGCGGAGAGGATGCACTGGATGTTGTTCCATGCTGGTGCTTAGATATCTTGTCTGTGTCTGTTACAGCCAGAGAGTAGTGTGTGATAGAGTGTCTGGGTGACGTGTAGTTCGCATGTGTGCACAGACTGTCAGCATGTATAGGGACTGTTGTATGTCGTATGCCATCTATATTCCGATGGCTCTGCATCTATTAGTAATCAGCGCCATGTATCAGTTTAATCTGGTTGCGGTCACGCGGTGTTCTATCTCTGTACAGTAGTAGAGGTGCGACTGCACTACGTAGCTACCCCTTGCGGCAGCTTTCCCCGGTGTATGGCATACGATTATCGGCAATCAGTCGATTAGTGACAACTGGTCGTGTGACAACGTCACATGTCTGCGGGTGGGATACGCTACACCCTGCCTGTGGGTCAGGGCTCAGGAAAGCTCTCCTGACACTGAGCGCTCGGACCGTCATTACCCGTCTGAGTAATATATTGCGGAGCGCTTTTAGCCATTGCCCAGAGTCTTTGCGACTGCGAGTGCAACGCCCATGGGGATCGACATGGTTGGGGCGCTTTCTAGCTGATCGCTCGGCATCGGAATCCGTACTGTGAGCAACGCAATCGCGCACAGACTTAGAGCATGTGTGGGGACAGCGGGAATTTCGCATCTTGGATAAAACTCTTCATGAAACGGACGATATAGGGGTGGTTTGCAACTTACGACTGCGAGAAGAGTCCGCCGTTCATCCGCTGGAGTTGCGAGGTGGGCTGTTGGGGTGGAGCACGTACGGGTGCGGGTGGAGTGATTGTCGGTCGACCACTTTCTGCGGCGCAGGCACTGGCGTCGGGGCTCCTGGGGTGGTCAGAGGATGCAGTCTTGGTGCGTGGGGTCGAAAAATGTGTACTGTCGGCCCAGCGATG
>NC_064620.1:307761787-307766787 GCF_023898315.1 Schistocerca nitens
CCTGGCACCCTCTACGGGCCGTGGCCTCATTCAAGTTGGACTTGGGCTCGGCGCGAGGCGTCGGGGTAGTGGACCCTCCCAAACACCACATGCCACGACAGGCGGCAGCCTGCGGGGTTCGGTGCTGGACTCTTCCCTGTTCGCTCGCCGCTACTGGGGGAATCCTTGTTAGTTTCTTTTCCTCCGCTTAGTAATATGCTTAAATTCAGCGGGTAGTCTCGCCTGCTCTGAGGTCGTTGTACGAGGTGTCGCACGCCACACCGCCAGCCGGCTGTGCACGCTACCGAGACAGTACCGGTATGCGAACCGCCAGGCGACGGGCGCGCATCGCTCGTTTGAGGGGACGTGGCCGGCCCCACAGGCCGGCACGACACACCCACGTCTCCGAAGCGGGACAAACGCCGCGCGCTTCAGTTTACGTAGCCGACCCTCAGCCAGACGTGGCCCGGGAACGGAATCCATGGACCGCAATGTGCGTTCGAAACGTCGATGTTCATGTGTCCTGCAGTTCACATGTCGACGCGCAATTTGCTGCGTTCTTCATCGACCCACGAGCCGAGTGATCCACCGTCCTGGGTGATCTTTTTACAGTTTCCACTGTCTCTTTCAAAACAGTTGCATAGGCGGGACTGAGGCGTTCGACGGCCCCTGTTCCAGTGTTTTGTGTCCAACGGCCTCACGGCCGATGGGCGTCGTACGGCTCCACTCCGGAGCGGACAGGCACTCGGGCGAACGTCATTCAAAACCGGCGCGAGGCGCCAGGTGCCGCAGGCCAGCCGCTCCAGAGCTTCAGCGCTCGTACCACACAACATTTGTCCGTTAGTTTTGAGAAGCACGCGTGGTCCCGCACGCGGCGCACAGCTACTGCGAGCCGTACAGGTAGCGTGTTGCACGACACGACACGCACATCGAAAGACATGCAGTCTAGTCGGTAATGATCCTTCCGCAGGTTCACCTACGGAAACCTTGTTACGACTTTTACTTCCTCTAAATGATCAAGTTTGGTCATCTTTCCGGTAGCATCGGCAACGACAGAGTCGATGCCGCGTACCAGTCCGAAGACCTCACTAAATCATTCAATCGGTAGTAGCGACGGGCGGTGTGTACAAAGGGCAGGGACGTAATCAACGCGAGCTTATGACTCGCGCTTACTGGGAATTCCTCGTTCATGGGGAACAATTGCAAGCCCCAATCCCTAGCACGAAGGAGGTTCAGCGGGTTACCCCGACCTTTCGGCCTAGGAAGACACGCTGATTCCTTCAGTGTAGCGCGCGTGCGGCCCAGAACATCTAAGGGCATCACAGACCTGTTATTGCTCAATCTCGTGCGGCTAGAAGCCGCCTGTCCCTCTAAGAAGAAAAGTAATCGCTGACAGCACGAAGGATGTCACGCGACTAGTTAGCAGGCTAGAGTCTCGTTCGTTATCGGAATTAACCAGACAAATCGCTCCACCAACTAAGAACGGCCATGCACCACCACCCACCGAATCAAGAAAGAGCTATCAATCTGTCAATCCTTCCGGTGTCCGGGCCTGGTGAGGTTTCCCGTGTTGAGTCAAATTAAGCCGCAGGCTCCACTCCTGGTGGTGCCCTTCCGTCAATTCCTTTAAGTTTCAGCTTTGCAACCATACTTCCCCCGGAACCCAAAAGCTTTGGTTTCCCGGAGGCTGCCCGCCGAGTCATCGGAGGAACTGCGGCGGATCGCTGGCTGGCATCGTTTATGGTTAGAACTAGGGCGGTATCTGATCGCCTTCGAACCTCTAACTTTCGTTCTTGATTAATGAAAACATACTTGGCAAATGCTTTCGCTTCTGTTCGTCTTGCGACGATCCAAGAATTTCACCTCTAACGTCGCAATACGAATGCCCCCGCCTGTCCCTATTAATCATTACCTCGGGTTCCGAAAACCAACAAAATAGAACCGAGGTCCTATTCCATTATTCCATGCACACAGTATTCAGGCGGGCTTGCCTGCTTTAAGCACTCTAATTTGTTCAAAGTAAACGTGCCGGCCCACCGAGACACTCAATAAAGAGCACCCTGGTAGGATTTCAACGGGGTCCGCCTCGGGACGCACGAGCACGCACGAGGCGGTCGCACGCCTTCGGCTCGCCCCACCGGCAGGACGTCCCACGATACATGCCAGTTAAACACCGACGGGCGGTGAACCAACAGCGTGGGACACAAATCCAACTACGAGCTTTTTAACCGCAACAACTTTAATATACGCTATTGGAGCTGGAATTACCGCGGCTGCTGGCACCAGACTTGCCCTCCAATAGATACTCGTTAAAGGATTTAAAGTGTACTCATTCCGATTACGGGGCCTCGGATGAGTCCCGTATCGTTATTTTTCGTCACTACCTCCCCGTGCCGGGAGTGGGTAATTTGCGCGCCTGCTGCCTTCCTTGGATGTGGTAGCCGTTTCTCAGGCTCCCTCTCCGGAATCGAACCCTGATTCCCCGTTACCCGTTACAACCATAGTAGGCGCAGAACCTACCATCGACAGTTGATAAGGCAGACATTTGAAAGATGCGTCGCCGGTACGAAGACCGTGCGATCAGCCCAAAGTTATTCAGAGTCACCAAGGCAAACGGACCGGACGAGCCGACCGATTGGTTTTGATCTAATAAAAGCGTCCCTTCCATCTCTGGTCGGGACTCTGTTTGCATGTATTAGCTCTAGAATTACCACAGTTATCCAAGTAACGTGGGTACGATCTAAGGAACCATAACTGATTTAATGAGCCATTCGCGGTTTCACCTTAATGCGGCTTGTACTGAGACATGCATGGCTTAATCTTTGAGACAAGCATATGACTACTGGCAGGATCAACCAGGGAGCTGCGTCAACTAGAGCTGAGCAGCCGGCCGCCCGGGAGTGTGTCCCGGAGGCCCGCGCGAACACGCAAGCGTCCGCTCAATTATTCTGCAAACAGGAGGAGGCTGGGCTCCCCTGCACGATACACCTCGAAACCCTCTCAGGTCCCGGCGGCGCGCAGCGCCGTCCTAAGTACTTGGTCGGGTTCGAGAGAGGCGCAATCGCCCGGAGATAGGCGAGTAGACGCTTTCAGTGCGACCACCCGTGCTCCCAACTGAGCTTGCCGCTGCCGACAGAGGCCCGGGAGCGTGCTGTCGTGGTGTTGCCGGCGGGAGACAACACGCGGCCACAAACAGTGACCGGGCAGCTCCAACGCCAGCGCCACAGAGGGGCAGAGCCCCACTTGGGTGCCAAAGCGAACTCTCCCAGCACAGCGCACGCGCCAACACATCCGCACAGCTGCGATACAAACCACCTGCGAGAACCGCGGGGGCGACCGAGCAGCAGACGGCGTCGCGGCGCCGAGTGCCGGGCGGCGGCGCATCCTCAACGCACACAGTCCTCAATCGGACCAGCACACTGCAGATGTCCACCGCGCTTCGCACCGGGCCCGGGAGGACCCACTTTGGCCGCACGGCGCCGCGCGCTGGGTGCGCCGGCACGCAGATGCGCCGCCTGCCGCGTCCGTCAGCCGGCGCGCCTGCCACTGGGCGCCCCCACCAGCCGGCTGCCGCGCGTGCGCCCACGCAGCGCGCGGCCAGCACGCCGGGCGCCCCCCCCTCACCGGCCGGGGACGGTCCCACCCAGCCACCGCCGCGTATCGCTTCATACCCACATGCCCACTCACGTTCGTGGGTATGACGGGTGTCGCTGAAGCAACCGGTTAATACCTGTACCGATCGTCGATATCAACGATTCACCTCCAGCGCGAACAACCGCGCAACAACGGATTTCCAGTTCATTTGCGTAACTTGGGCAGCAAACGTAGACGTCCATCTACATTTGCGAATTCAATGGGTCTTGCATGCCTGGATGTTATGAGTCACGACACGCCACATCAGTCCACATACATGCTGCGACGTATGCACGAGAGAACACGTGGAAGGTGGCCCGCGTACGTATGCCGATGCCATTGCACAGCTGCGAAGCTCATTGAACACGCAAACTCCTGACTGACGAACTAGAGGCGACAGGGGAGGGGGGGGGGGGGGGGCGATATACGTCTTATAGCAGTACACATTACAGTGGATAGCGGGACCATGTGGAACGTACGCAACACTCGCTAGATGTTGTGAGGGTAGGCACCGTAACATGATTCAATACGCAGGACACCAGAGTGTGCGCGCAGCGAACTATGTTGAGAGGGTTGCGATTAGGCAACGCTACACGAATTTCTAGATTCATATAACAAACAATTACGTGGGTTAGGTTAGGGCGCAACGTGGGTTAGGTTAGGGCCCAACTTAGGTTAGGTTAGGGCCCAACTTAGGTTAGGTTAGGGCCCAACTTAGGTTAGGTTAGGGCCCAACTTAGGTTAGGTTAGGGCCCAACTTAGGTTAGGTTAGGGCCCAACTTAGGTTAGGTTAGGGCCCAACTTAGGTTAGGTTAGGGCCCAACTTAGGTTAGGTTAGGGCCCAACTTAGGTTAGGTTAGGGCCCAACTTAGGTTAGGTTAGGGCCCAACTTAGGTTAGGTTAGGGCCCAACTTAGGTTAGGTTAGGGCCCAACTTAGGTTAGGTTAGGGCCCAACTTAGGTTAGGTTAGGGCCCAACTTAGGTTAGGTTAAGCCCCAACTTAGGTTAGGTTAAGCCCCAACTTAGGTTAGGTTAAGCCCCAACTTAGGTTAGGTTAAGCCCCAACTTAGGTTAGGTTAAGCCCCAACTTAGGTTAGGTTAAGCCCCAACTTAGGTTAGGTTAAGCCCCAACTTAGGTTAGGTTAAGCCCCAACTTAGGTTAGGTTAAGCCCCAACTTAGGTTAGGTTAAGGCGCAACATAGGTTAGGTTAAGGCGCAACATAGGTTAGGTTAAGGCGCAACATAGGTTAGGTTAAGGCGCAACATAGGTTAGGTTAAGGCGCAACATAGGTTAGGTTAAGGCGCAACATAGGTTAGGTTAAGGCGCAACATAGGTTAGGTTAAGGCGCAACATAGGTTAGGTTAAGGCGCAACATAGGTTAGGTTAA
>NC_064620.1:307776787-307779287 GCF_023898315.1 Schistocerca nitens
CGTCCGTCAGCCGGCGCGCCTGCCACTGGGCGCCCCCACCAGCCGGCTGCCGCGCGTGCGCCCACGCAGCGCGCGGCCAGCACGCCGGGCGCCCCCCCCTCACCGGCCGGGGACGGTCCCACCCAGCCACCGCCGCGTATCGCTTCATACCCACATGCCCACTCACGTTCGTGGGTATGACGGGTGTCGCTGAAGCAACCGGTTAATACCTGTACCGATCGTCGATATCAACGATTCACCTCCAGCGCGAACAACCGCGCAACAACGGATTTCCAGTTCATTTGCGTAACTTGGGCAGCAAACGTAGACGTCCATCTACATTTGCGAATTCAATGGGTCTTGCATGCCTGGATGTTATGAGTCACGACACGCCACATCAGTCCACATACATGCTGCGACGTATGCACGAGAGAACACGTGGAAGGTGGCCCGCGTACGTATGCCGATGCCATTGCACAGCTGCGAAGCTCATTGAACACGCAAACTCCTGACTGACGAACTAGAGGCGACAGGGGAGGGGGGGGGGGGGGGGGGCGATATACGTCTTATAGCAGTACACATTACAGTGGATAGCGGGACCATGTGGAACGTACGCAACACTCGCTAGATGTTGTGAGGGTAGGCACCGTAACATGATTCAATACGCAGGACACCAGAGTGTGCGCGCAGCGAACTATGTTGAGAGGGTTGCGATTAGGCAACGCTACACGAATTTCTAGATTCATATAACAAACAATTACGTGGGTTAGGTTAGGGCGCAACGTGGGTTAGGTTAGGGCCCAACTTAGGTTAGGTTAGGGCCCAACTTAGGTTAGGTTAGGGCCCAACTTAGGTTAGGTTAGGGCCCAACTTAGGTTAGGTTAGGGCCCAACTTAGGTTAGGTTAGGGCCCAACTTAGGTTAGGTTAGGGCCCAACTTAGGTTAGGTTAGGGCCCAACTTAGGTTAGGTTAGGGCCCAACTTAGGTTAGGTTAGGGCCCAACTTAGGTTAGGTTAGGGCCCAACTTAGGTTAGGTTAGGGCCCAACTTAGGTTAGGTTAGGGCCCAACTTAGGTTAGGTTAGGGCCCAACTTAGGTTAGGTTAGGGCCCAACTTAGGTTAGGTTAGGGCCCAACTTAGGTTAGGTTAAGCCCCAACTTAGGTTAGGTTAAGCCCCAACTTAGGTTAGGTTAAGCCCCAACTTAGGTTAGGTTAAGCCCCAACTTAGGTTAGGTTAAGCCCCAACTTAGGTTAGGTTAAGCCCCAACTTAGGTTAGGTTAAGCCCCAACTTAGGTTAGGTTAAGCCCCAACTTAGGTTAGGTTAAGCCCCAACTTAGGTTAGGTTAAGGCGCAACATAGGTTAGGTTAAGGCGCAACATAGGTTAGGTTAAGGCGCAACATAGGTTAGGTTAAGGCGCAACATAGGTTAGGTTAAGGCGCAACATAGGTTAGGTTAAGGCGCAACATAGGTTAGGTTAAGGCGCAACATAGGTTAGGTTAAGGCGCAACATAGGTTAGGTTAAGGCGCAACATAGGTTAGGTTAAGGCGCAACATAGGTTAGGTTAAGGCGCAACATAGGTTAGGTTAAGGCGCAACATAGGTTAGGTTAAGGCGCAACATAGGTTAGGTTAAGGCGCAACATAGGTTAGGTTAAGGTGCAACATAGGTTAGGTTAAGGTGCAACATAGGTTAGGTTAAGGTGCAACATAGGTTAGGTTAAGGTGCAACATAGGTTAGGTTAAGGTGCAACATAGGTTAGGTTAAGGTGCAACATAGGTTAGGTTAAGGGATGGTGTATGAGGGGGGAGGGGACGAGGTTCGTTCATAGTGATGATGGTAAGTGGACGCCTGAGGCACCCTGAGATGTGTCACGTCAGGATGCATCTTTCTCTCAGGGGAGGTGGTGCGCCGGTTGCGTGGGTGTGGCAAGGGAGTGGCAGGCCTGTGTCTTTCATTCCTGCCATTGCTTATATGCTGTGAGACAAGGCAGTGTGGTGGTGTTGGTTGCACCCCTGTCTAGGACATGTGTGGGTGTTTGTGGCTTATCTGAGTAATGATGGTTGTTGGAAGAGTGAGATATTCTGTTTTTGGGGTGGACCTCCTGGTTTTGTTATCATAGTGTGAATGGTGTAATGTGGCGGAGAGGATGCACTGGATGTTGTTCCATGCTGGTGCTTAGATATCTTGTCTGTGTCTGTTACAGCCAGAGAGTAGTGTGTGATAGAGTGTCTGGGTGACGTGTAGTTCGCATGTGTGCACAGACTGTCAGCATGTATAGGGACTGTTGTATGTCGTATGCCATCTATATTCCGATGGCTCTGCATCTATTAGTAATCAGCGCCATGTATCAGTTTAATCTGGTTGCGGTCACGAGTTTAATCTGGTTGCGGTCACGCGGTGTTCTATCTCTGTACAGTAGTAGAGGTGCGACTGCACTACGTAGCTACCCCTTGCGGCAGCTTTCCCCGGTGTATGGCATACGATTATCGGCAATCAGTCGATTAGTGACAACTGGTCGTG
>NC_064620.1:307784287-307786787 GCF_023898315.1 Schistocerca nitens
CGAGCACACCGTGATCGGACGAAAGTCGGCAGGGGATGCTGCGGCGGTCTTCTTGGGCAGCAGGGTTGTCCTAGCCTGAAGGAGACGGGATGGAAGGGAACGGGAAAGGAGGAGGAAGTTTAGGATCTTAAGGAGAACCTCCCGGGGAAGGCGGCGCAGTTGGGTCGGCGTGAGGCCGTCGGGACCTGCAGCAGAATTGCGAGGTGGGAGAGCAGCACTGGCTTCGTCCGCAGAAATGGGAGCCCAAAGGTCACGGAAGGGCACCTTCTTCGAGAATGGCAACAGCTCTTCAGACAGACCTTCACCACGTGGAGGTCGAGACCTGATACGAGGTGGAGAGAAAAGGTCTGCCCAAAATTCGATCAGCCCCGGGATGGAAGGTGGCTGATGCAACAGTGTGCCATCCAGAAGTCCATTGATACAGCGTGCTCTGTTCTTCCTAAAAGCACGCTGAACCACTGCATATTCCCATCTCCTACGTGCACGTTTCCGCTCTGGGGGCTGTTGGGTCTGCACACTCACAGCTTGGTGAACAACTGGCTGCTTGCTGCCTACTTCATCGAGAGCAGACAGCAACATTGCCTGGATAGTATCACGGCTGGTGGTGGGACCCAGAGCCACAAGATCATCAAGTGAGCGGAATCGGCAGTCTGATGAGGGGAGATCCGCTACAAATGACCAGATGGCTAGGTCTACATCTTCCCCCCCAGGTGGAGACTGTGACAAAGCTTGACGGTCCGCAGTCTCACCGGCGGGACCACGAGGGCCGCGATCCATGCCGGAGAGTTCAGTGGCAAACCTTGCCACCATGTCTTTATAACACTGCGTTCTACGCTGACATTTAACTGATTCCAGTGTACGATCAGGGAAGGCCTTGGCGAGTTCCTGGTTGAAGAACCTACAACCCTGGATGGCGAGGGTCGCTTCTGCGTGGGCCAAACGCAGCAGCTCTTCCTGCGACCACCTGGCCTTCTTCCTCTCGGTCTTGATCTCGGCATTAGCAGCAGTCGGATGGGCGCGACGACGATGGACGCCGAGCCCGGTCTTGGTTGAAAATGACCGCAGGCAATCAGGGCAGATAGCGGGGAGCGGCGCTCGACCCGCACCGGTTGGCTGGATGGGTGGCTCATCAGCTGGCACAGGCGCTCCAGTGGGAGGCCTGGTACCACGTTTGCTTCTATTACTTGCACCAGCTGGAACAAAGGCAGGGGGGGAGGTAACCCCCAAGCCCTAAAAAGCGCTTGCTTGAATTTCTTCACGTTGACATTCAGAGCACTGGGCAGAAATCACATTGCGTCAACACCCGCTAGGGCCATCGCAATGCTTTGTTTTAATTAGACAGTCGGATTCCCCCAGTCCGTGCCAGTTCTGAGTTGATCGTTGAATGGCGGCCGAAGAGAATCCGCGCACCCGCGCGCCCCCGGAGGAGCACGCTAAGGCGGACGCGGCCTCGCAGCAAGGAAGATCCGTGGGAGGCCAAGGCACGGGACCGAGCTCGGATCCTGCACGCAGGTTGAAGCACCGGGGCGCGAACGCCGCACAGGCGCGCGCATCCTGCACCGCCGGCCAGCACGAGGCCGACCAACGGCGAGAGCAGACCACACCCACGCTAAACGCCCGCACTTACCGGCACCCCTACGGCACTCACCTCGCCCAGGCCCGGCACGTTAGCGCTGACCCACTTCCCGACCAAGCCCGACACGCCCCGATCCTCAGAGCCAATCCTTATCCCGAAGTTACGGATCCAATTTGCCGACTTCCCTTACCTACATTATTCTATCGACTAGAGGCTCTTCACCTTGGAGACCTGCTGCGGATATGGGTACGAACCGGCGCGACACCTCCACGTGGCCCTCTCCCGGATTTTCAAGGTCCGAGGGGAAGATCGGGACACCGCCGCAACTGCGGTGCTCTTCGCGTTCCAAACCCTATCTCCCTGCTAGAGGATTCCAGGGAACTCGAACGCTCATGCAGAAAAGAAAACTCTTCCCCGATCTCCCGACGGCGTCTCCGGGTCCTTTTGGGTTACCCCGACGAGCATCTCTAAAAGAGGGGCCCGACTTGTATCGGTTCCGCTGCCGGGTTCCGGAATAGGAACCGGATTCCCTTTCGCCCAACGGGGGCCAGCACAAAGTGCATCATGCTATGACGGCCCCCATCAACATCGGATTTCTCCTAGGGCTTAGGATCGACTGACTCGTGTGCAACGGCTGTTCACACGAAACCCTTCTCCGCGTCAGCCCTCCAGGGCCTCGCTGGAGTATTTGCTACTACCACCAAGATCTGCACCGACGGCGGCTCCAGGCAGGCTCACGCCCAGACCCTTCTGCGCCCACCGCCGCGACCCTCCTACTCGTCAGGGCTTCGCGGCCGGCCGCAAGGACCGGCCGTGACTGCCGGACTGACGGCCGAGTATAGGCACGACGCTTCAGCGCCATCCATTTTCAGGGCTAGTTGCTTCGGCAGGTGAGTTGTTACACACTCCTTAGCGGATTCCGAC
>NC_064620.1:307789287-307793517 GCF_023898315.1 Schistocerca nitens
ACTGGGAATTCCTCGTTCATGGGGAACAATTGCAAGCCCCAATCCCTAGCACGAAGGAGGTTCAGCGGGTTACCCCGACCTTTCGGCCTAGGAAGACACGCTGATTCCTTCAGTGTAGCGCGCGTGCGGCCCAGAACATCTAAGGGCATCACAGACCTGTTATTGCTCAATCTCGTGCGGCTAGAAGCCGCCTGTCCCTCTAAGAAGAAAAGTAATCGCTGACAGCACGAAGGATGTCACGCGACTAGTTAGCAGGCTAGAGTCTCGTTCGTTATCGGAATTAACCAGACAAATCGCTCCACCAACTAAGAACGGCCATGCACCACCACCCACCGAATCAAGAAAGAGCTATCAATCTGTCAATCCTTCCGGTGTCCGGGCCTGGTGAGGTTTCCCGTGTTGAGTCAAATTAAGCCGCAGGCTCCACTCCTGGTGGTGCCCTTCCGTCAATTCCTTTAAGTTTCAGCTTTGCAACCATACTTCCCCCGGAACCCAAAAGCTTTGGTTTCCCGGAGGCTGCCCGCCGAGTCATCGGAGGAACTGCGGCGGATCGCTGGCTGGCATCGTTTATGGTTAGAACTAGGGCGGTATCTGATCGCCTTCGAACCTCTAACTTTCGTTCTTGATTAATGAAAACATACTTGGCAAATGCTTTCGCTTCTGTTCGTCTTGCGACGATCCAAGAATTTCACCTCTAACGTCGCAATACGAATGCCCCCGCCTGTCCCTATTAATCATTACCTCGGGTTCCGAAAACCAACAAAATAGAACCGAGGTCCTATTCCATTATTCCATGCACACAGTATTCAGGCGGGCTTGCCTGCTTTAAGCACTCTAATTTGTTCAAAGTAAACGTGCCGGCCCACCGAGACACTCAATAAAGAGCACCCTGGTAGGATTTCAACGGGGTCCGCCTCGGGACGCACGAGCACGCACGAGGCGGTCGCACGCCTTCGGCTCGCCCCACCGGCAGGACGTCCCACGATACATGCCAGTTAAACACCGACGGGCGGTGAACCAACAGCGTGGGACACAAATCCAACTACGAGCTTTTTAACCGCAACAACTTTAATATACGCTATTGGAGCTGGAATTACCGCGGCTGCTGGCACCAGACTTGCCCTCCAATAGATACTCGTTAAAGGATTTAAAGTGTACTCATTCCGATTACGGGGCCTCGGATGAGTCCCGTATCGTTATTTTTCGTCACTACCTCCCCGTGCCGGGAGTGGGTAATTTGCGCGCCTGCTGCCTTCCTTGGATGTGGTAGCCGTTTCTCAGGCTCCCTCTCCGGAATCGAACCCTGATTCCCCGTTACCCGTTACAACCATGGTAGGCGCAGAACCTACCATCGACAGTTGATAAGGCAGACATTTGAAAGATGCGTCGCCGGTACGAAGACCGTGCGATCAGCCCAAAGTTATTCAGAGTCACCAAGGCAAACGGACCGGACGAGCCGACCGATTGGTTTTGATCTAATAAAAGCGTCCCTTCCATCTCTGGTCGGGACTCTGTTTGCATGTATTAGCTCTAGAATTACCACAGTTATCCAAGTAACGTGGGTACGATCTAAGGAACCATAACTGATTTAATGAGCCATTCGCGGTTTCACCTTAATGCGGCTTGTACTGAGACATGCATGGCTTAATCTTTGAGACAAGCATATGACTACTGGCAGGATCAACCAGGGAGCTGCGTCAACTAGAGCTGAGCAGCCGGCCGCCCGGGAGTGTGTCCCGGAGGCCCGCGCGAACACGCAAGCGTCCGCTCAATTATTCTGCAAACAGGAGGAGGCTGGGCTCCCCTGCACGATACACCTCGAAACCCTCTCAGGTCCCGGCGGCGCGCAGCGCCGTCCTAAGTACTTGGTCGGGTTCGAGAGAGGCGCAATCGCCCGGAGATAGGCGAGTAGACGCTTTCAGTGCGACCACCCGTGCTCCCAACTGAGCTTGCCGCTGCCGACAGAGGCCCGGGAGCGTGCTGTCGTGGTGTTGCCGGCGGGAGACAACACGCGGCCACAAACAGTGACCGGGCAGCTCCAACGCCAGCGCCACAGAGGGGCAGAGCCCCACTTGGGTGCCAAAGCGAACTCTCCCAGCACAGCGCACGCGCCAACACATCCGCACAGCTGCGATACAAACCACCTGCGAGAACCGCGGGGGCGACCGAGCAGCAGACGGCGTCGCGGCGCCGAGTGCCGGGCGGCGGCGCATCCTCAACGCACACAGTCCTCAATCGGACCAGCACACTGCAGATGTCCACCGCGCTTCGCACCGGGCCCGGGAGGACCCACTTTGGCCGCACGGCGCCGCGCGCTGGGTGCGCCGGCACGCAGATGCGCCGCCTGCCGCGTCCGTCAGCCGGCGCGCCTGCCACTGGGCGCCCCCACCAGCCGGCTGCCGCGCGTGCGCCCACGCAGCGCGCGGCCAGCACGCCGGGCGCCCCCCCCTCACCGGCCGGGGACGGTCCCACCCAGCCACCGCCGCGTATCGCTTCATACCCACATGCCCACTCACGTTCGTGGGTATGACGGGTGTCGCTGAAGCAACCGGTTAATACCTGTACCGATCGTCGATATCAACGATTCACCTCCAGCGCGAACAACCGCGCAACAACGGATTTCCAGTTCATTTGCGTAACTTGGGCAGCAAACGTAGACGTCCATCTACATTTGCGAATTCAATGGGTCTTGCATGCCTGGATGTTATGAGTCACGACACGCCACATCAGTCCACATACATGCTGCGACGTATGCACGAGAGAACACGTGGAAGGTGGCCCGCGTACGTATGCCGATGCCATTGCACAGCTGCGAAGCTCATTGAACACGCAAACTCCTGACTGACGAACTAGAGGCGACAGGGGAGGGGGGGGGGGGGGGGGCGATATACGTCTTATAGCAGTACACATTACAGTGGATAGCGGGACCATGTGGAACGTACGCAACACTCGCTAGATGTTGTGAGGGTAGGCACCGTAACATGATTCAATACGCAGGACACCAGAGTGTGCGCGCAGCGAACTATGTTGAGAGGGTTGCGATTAGGCAACGCTACACGAATTTCTAGATTCATATAACAAACAATTACGTGGGTTAGGTTAGGGCGCAACGTGGGTTAGGTTAGGGCCCAACTTAGGTTAGGTTAGGGCCCAACTTAGGTTAGGTTAGGGCCCAACTTAGGTTAGGTTAGGGCCCAACTTAGGTTAGGTTAGGGCCCAACTTAGGTTAGGTTAGGGCCCAACTTAGGTTAGGTTAGGGCCCAACTTAGGTTAGGTTAGGGCCCAACTTAGGTTAGGTTAGGGCCCAACTTAGGTTAGGTTAGGGCCCAACTTAGGTTAGGTTAGGGCCCAACTTAGGTTAGGTTAGGGCCCAACTTAGGTTAGGTTAGGGCCCAACTTAGGTTAGGTTAGGGCCCAACTTAGGTTAGGTTAGGGCCCAACTTAGGTTAGGTTAGGGCCCAACTTAGGTTAGGTTAGGGCCCAACTTAGGTTAGGTTAAGCCCCAACTTAGGTTAGGTTAAGCCCCAACTTAGGTTAGGTTAAGCCCCAACTTAGGTTAGGTTAAGCCCCAACTTAGGTTAGGTTAAGCCCCAACTTAGGTTAGGTTAAGCCCCAACTTAGGTTAGGTTAAGCCCCAACTTAGGTTAGGTTAAGCCCCAACTTAGGTTAGGTTAAGCCCCAACTTAGGTTAGGTTAAGCCCCAACTTAGGTTAGGTTAAGGCGCAACATAGGTTAGGTTAAGGCGCAACATAGGTTAGGTTAAGGCGCAACATAGGTTAGGTTAAGGCGCAACATAGGTTAGGTTAAGGCGCAACATAGGTTAGGTTAAGGCGCAACATAGGTTAGGTTAAGGCGCAACATAGGTTAGGTTAAGGCGCAACATAGGTTAGGTTAAGGCGCAACATAGGTTAGGTTAAGGCGCAACATAGGTTAGGTTAAGGCGCAACATAGGTTAGGTTAAGGCGCAACATAGGTTAGGTTAAGGCGCAACATAGGTTAGGTTAAGGCGCAACATAGGTTAGGTTAAGGCGCAACATAGGTTAGGTTAAGGTGCAACATAGGTTAGGTTAAGGTGCAACATAGGTTAGGTTAAGGTGCAACATAGGTTAGGTTAAGGTGCAACATAGGTTAGGTTAAGGTGCAACATAGGTTAGGTTAAGGTGCAACATAGGTTAGGTTAAGGGATGGTGTATGAGGGGGGAGGGGACGAGGTTCGTTCATAGTGATGAT
>NC_064620.1:307794017-307799017 GCF_023898315.1 Schistocerca nitens
GCGTATCGGTCCGGCCGGGCGCGCCGCACCCAGGGTCCTGCATTGGGTGCGGCGGGCTGGGGCGTATCGGTTCGCGGGCCGCCTGCCGCTGGCGCGGGCGCTGCGATGGGTGCCGCCTCCGTGCGCGCGGGAGCGGCGGGGGAGGCGGGGGAGGCGGCGGCGGCGGCGGCGGCGGCGGCGGCGGCCGGGCGCGCATTGTTCGGCCGCTCTACAGCGTATCGCGTTGGCGGCCGGAGATGGGTGCCGTGATGGGTGCCAGGCGGACGGTGTCGGCCCACCGGTCGGCGCGTCGCGTGGAGGCGGCGGTGTCGGGCGGTCAACGGTACGTTTTCGCCGTCCCCCCCGGCGTGTGGTAACACAGCGTCCACCGCCGTACGGTGAACGACAATACCGCTAAACAATGGATGTGAAATAAAATATAATAACACATGATGCTTCGCAAGAAAATAGACTTGGGATAGGGTGTGTCGTTGGCAAGTCCCCGGGGCGGCTAGTGTGGGTGGTGATAAGTCTGTAGACAGCGAACTAGACGGCAGCAATAAATAAATGCCATATAAAGAAGGGGAGAATGGTGGCAGCACACCGACGTATGTTACATACGACAGCGCCATCTGTGAAATAGCCAGGCCACTAGGGCGTCTATTTGGGGACGCCACCATACCGCCCCCTGTGGGACGACGTTGACAGTGCCACCGAGGGGCACAAGAACGACATCTCTCGGAATGTGACGACACTACATTGACATGCAGCCCAGATACGACACCTCCATCTACAGGAAGTGAACGCAACAACGCCAACCACACAGCATCGCCACCTATGAAAATACGACGAAACCACATGCAATACAGCCATCTACGCGAATCTGGCAACACTACATCCACCATGTCGAGCGCACCACAAACAATAACGCCATCTAGGCCTCCTGCAACGGCGATACCGCCATCTATGAGACGCCAAGCTGAATACGACATCGCTGGGCGCACAGTACACATTGTCCGACGCCACCCACAAAGACGGCATCCTCTGTCCACCACGAAGTCGTCGACCGACAATCACGCCACCCGCACCCGTACGTGCCCCACCCCACCCACCAAAATCGCAAGTCCAGCGGATGAACGGCGGACGTTTCCCGCACTCGTAAGTTGCAATCCACACCTATATCTTGCGTTTCATGAAGAGTTTTATCCAATATTCGACATTCCCGCTGTCCCTAAACGTGCTCTAAGTCTGTGCGCGACCGCGTCGCTCACTGTACGGATTCCGATGCTGAGCGATCAGCTATGGGCCGCCCCATCCACGTCGGTCCCCGTGGGCGTTGCACTCGCAGTCGCAAAGACTCTGGGCAATGGCTATGTGCGCTCCGCAATATATTACTGGGACGAGTAATGAGGGTCCGAGCCCCCAGTGTGGGGAAAGTGTTTCGCAGCCCTGACCCACCGGCACGGTGTTGCGTCCCCCCACCTCAAACATGTGACGTAGTCACACCACCGGTTTTGACTAATAGACAGAATGTTTATAATCATATGCCATACACCGGGGGACGATGCCGCGAGGTGTAGCTAGCTAGTGCAGTCGCACCGCTACTACTGTACAGAGATAGAACAGGCATTGACTATACATACATTAAGCTTATACGCGGCGGTGCTTAGTAATACGCGCAGTCATCGGAATATAGATAACACATACAACTGTCCCTATACATGCTGAACGTCTGTGCACACAATGTCAACCACACGTCACCCACACACTCCATCACCCACTAGTCTATGCCTGTAACAGACGCAGACACAACATCTAAGTACCAGCATGGAACAACATCCAGTGCATCCTCTCGGCCACAGTACACCATCCACACTATGATAACCAGACCGGGACGTCGAACCAGAAAACTGAATATCCCACTCTTCCTACAACCACCATTGCTCAGATACGCCACCAACACCCACACATGTCCTACACAGGGGTGCACCCAACAGCACCACACTGCCGCATCTCACAGCACATAAACAATGGCAGGAATGAAAGACACAGGTGTGCCACTCCTTTGCCACAAACACAGAACGGGCGCGCCACCTGCCATGAGCCACAAGTGCAACTGACGTGACATATCTGATAGTGCCTCAGGCGTCCACTTACTACCATCACTATCAACGAACCTCGCCACCCCACCCCCCCCCCACACACACCATCCCTTAACCCAACTTCTGCCTTAACCTAACCCAACTTCTGCCTTAACCTAACCCAACTTCTGCCTTAACCTAACCCAACTTCTGCCTTAACCTAACCCAACTTCTGCCTTAACCTAACCCAACTTCTGCCTTAACCTAACCCAACTTCTGCCTTAACCTAACCCAACTTCTGCCTTAACCTAACCCAACTTCTGCCTTAACCTAACCCAAGTTGCGCCTTAACCTAACCCAAGTTGCGCCTTAACCTAACCCAAGTTGCGCCTTAACCTAACCCAAGTTGCGCCTTAACCTAACCCAAGTTGCGCCTTAACCTAACCCAAGTTGCGCCTTAACCTAACCCAAGTTGCGCCTTAACCTAACCCAAGTTGCGCCTTAACCTAACCCAAGTTGCGCCTTAACCTAACCCAACTTCTGCCTTAACCTAACCCAACTTCTGCCTTAACCTAACCCAACTTCTGCCTTAACCTAACCCAACTTCTGCCTTAACCTAACCCAAGTTGCGCCTTAACCTAACCCAAGTTGCGCCTTAACCTAACCCAAGTTGCGCCTTAACCTAACCCAAGTTGCGCCTTAACCTAACCCAAGTTGCGCCTTAACCTAACCCAAGTTGCGCCTTAACCTAACCCAAGTTGCGCCTTAACCTAACCCAAGTTGCGCCTTAACCTAACCCAAGTTGCGCCTTAACCTAACCCAAACCTAACCTACGTTGCGCCCTAACCTAACCTACGTTGCGCCCTAACCTAACCTACGTTGCGCCCTAACCTAACCTACGTTGCGCCCTAACCTAACCTACGTTGCGCCCTAACCTAACCTACGTTGCGCCCTAACCTAACCTACGTTGGGCCCTAACCTAACCCACGTTGCGCCCTAACCTAACCCACGTTGCGCCCTAACCTAACCCACGTTGCGCCCAAACCTAACCCACGTTGCGCCCTAACCTAACCCACGTTGCGCCCTAACCTAACCCACGTTGCGCCTTAACCTGCCCTGTAATTGTTAGTTATATGAATCTAGGAATTCGTGTAGCGTTGCCTAATTGCAACCATCTCAACATAGTTCACTTCGCGCACACTGTGGTGTTCTGCGTATTGATTCATTTTACGGTGCGTACCCTCACATCTTGCGAGTGTTGCTTACTTTCCACATGGTCCCGCTATCCACTGTATTGTGTACTGCAATAGGACGTATATCGCCCCCGCCCCCCCCCCCCTCCCCTCCTGTCACCTCTAGCTCGTCGGTCAGGAGTTCGCGTGTTGAATGCGCTTCGCAGCTGTGCAATGGCATTCGCATACGTACGCTGGCCACCTTCCACGTGTTCTTTCGTGCACACGTCGCAGCGTGTATGTATGCTGATGGAGTGCGTCGTGACACACAACATCCAGGCATGCAAGACTCGTAGAAGTCGCAAATGTAGATGGATGTCTACGTTTGCTGCCCAAGTTACGCAAATGAACTGGAAATCCGTTGTTGCGCGGTTGTTCGCGCTGGAGGTGAATCGTTGATATCGACGATCGGTACAGGTATTAACCGGTTGCTTCAGCGACACCCGTCATACCCACGAACGTGAGTGGGCATGTGGGTATGAAGCGATACGCGGCGGTGGCTGGGTGGGACCGTCCCCGGCCGGTGAGGGGGGGGCGCCCGGCGTGCTGGCCGCGCGCTGCGTGGGCGCATGCGCGGCAGCCGGCTGGTGGGGGCGCCCAGTGGCAGGCGCGCCGGCTGACGGAGGCGGCAGGCGGCGCATCTGCGTGCCGGCGCACCCAGCGCGCGGCGCCGTGCGGCCAAAGTGGGTCCTCCCGGGCCCGGTGCGAAGCGCGGTGGACATCTGCAGTGTGCTGGTCCGATTGAGGACTGTGTGCGTTGAGGATGCGCCGCCGCCCGGCACTCGGCGCCGCGACGCCGTCTGCTGCTCGGTCGCCCCCGCGGTTCTCGCAGGTGGTTTGTATCGCAGCTGTGCGGATGTGTTGGCGCGTGCGCTGTGCTGGGAGAGTTCGCTTTGGCACCCAAGTGGGGCTCTGCCCCTCTGTGGCGCTGGCGTTGGAGCTGCCCGGTCACTGTTTGTGGCCGCGTGTTGTCTCCCGCCGGCAACACCACGACAGCACGCTCCCGGGCCTCTGTCGGCAGCGGCAAGCTCAGTTGGGAGCACGGGTGGTCGCACTGAAAGCGTCTACTCGCCTATCTCCGGGCGATTGCGCCTCTCTCGAACCCGACCAAGTACTTAGGACGGCGCTGCGCGCCGCCGGGACCTGAGAGGGTTTCGAGGTGTATCGTGCAGGGGAGCCCAGCCTCCTCCTGTTTGCAGAATAATTGAGCGGACGCTTGCGTGTTCGCGCGGGCCCCCGGGACACACTCCCGGGCGGCCGGCTGCTCAGCTCTAGTTGACGCAGCTCCCTGGTTGATCCTGCCAGTAGTCATATGCTTGTCTCAAAGATTAAGCCATGCATGTCTCAGTACAAGCCGCATTAAGGTGAAACCGCGAATGGCTCATTAAATCAGTTATGGTTCCTTAGATCGTACCCACGTTACTTGGATAACTGTGGTAATTCTAGAGCTAATACATGCAAACAGAGTCCCGACCAGAGATGGAAGGGACGCTTTTATTAGATCAAAACCAATCGGTCGGCTCGTCCGGTCCGTTTGCCTTGGTGACTCTGAATAACTTTGGGCTGATCGCACGGTCTTCGTACCGGCGACGCATCTTTCAAATGTCTGCCTTATCAACTGTCGATGGTAGGTTCTGCGCCTACCATGGTTGTAACGGGTAACGGGGAATCAGGGTTCGATTCCGGAGAGGGAGCCTGAGAAACGGCT
>NC_064620.1:307806517-307812471 GCF_023898315.1 Schistocerca nitens
CGCTGGGCGCACAGTACACATTGTCCGACGCCACCCACAAAGACGGCATCCTCTGTCCACCACGAAGTCGTCGACCGACAATCACGCCACCCGCACCCGTACGTGCCCCACCCCACCCACCAAAATCGCAAGTCCAGCGGATGAACGGCGGACGTTTCCCGCACTCGTAAGTTGCAATCCACACCTATATCTTGCGTTTCATGAAGAGTTTTATCCAATATTCGACATTCCCGCTGTCCCTAAACGTGCTCTAAGTCTGTGCGCGACCGCGTCGCTCACTGTACGGATTCCGATGCTGAGCGATCAGCTATGGGCCGCCCCATCCACGTCGGTCCCCGTGGGCGTTGCACTCGCAGTCGCAAAGACTCTGGGCAATGGCTATGTGCGCTCCGCAATATATTACTGGGACGAGTAATGAGGGTCCGAGCCCCCAGTGTGGGGAAAGTGTTTCGCAGCCCTGACCCACCGGCACGGTGTTGCGTCCCCCCACCTCAAACATGTGACGTAGTCACACCACCGGTTTTGACTAATAGACAGAATGTTTATAATCATATGCCATACACCGGGGGACGATGCCGCGAGGTGTAGCTAGCTAGTGCAGTCGCACCGCTACTACTGTACAGAGATAGAACAGGCATTGACTATACATACATTAAGCTTATACGCGGCGGTGCTTAGTAATACGCGCAGTCATCGGAATATAGATAACACATACAACTGTCCCTATACATGCTGAACGTCTGTGCACACAATGTCAACCACACGTCACCCACACACTCCATCACCCACTAGTCTATGCCTGTAACAGACGCAGACACAACATCTAAGTACCAGCATGGAACAACATCCAGTGCATCCTCTCGGCCACAGTACACCATCCACACTATGATAACCAGACCGGGACGTCGAACCAGAAAACTGAATATCCCACTCTTCCTACAACCACCATTGCTCAGATACGCCACCAACACCCACACATGTCCTACACAGGGGTGCACCCAACAGCACCACACTGCCGCATCTCACAGCACATAAACAATGGCAGGAATGAAAGACACAGGTGTGCCACTCCTTTGCCACAAACACAGAACGGGCGCGCCACCTGCCATGAGCCACAAGTGCAACTGACGTGACATATCTGATAGTGCCTCAGGCGTCCACTTACTACCATCACTATCAACGAACCTCGCCACCCCACCCCCCCCCCACACACACCATCCCTTAACCCAACTTCTGCCTTAACCTAACCCAACTTCTGCCTTAACCTAACCCAACTTCTGCCTTAACCTAACCCAACTTCTGCCTTAACCTAACCCAACTTCTGCCTTAACCTAACCCAACTTCTGCCTTAACCTAACCCAACTTCTGCCTTAACCTAACCCAACTTCTGCCTTAACCTAACCCAACTTCTGCCTTAACCTAACCCAAGTTGCGCCTTAACCTAACCCAAGTTGCGCCTTAACCTAACCCAAGTTGCGCCTTAACCTAACCCAAGTTGCGCCTTAACCTAACCCAAGTTGCGCCTTAACCTAACCCAAGTTGCGCCTTAACCTAACCCAAGTTGCGCCTTAACCTAACCCAAGTTGCGCCTTAACCTAACCCAAGTTGCGCCTTAACCTAACCCAACTTCTGCCTTAACCTAACCCAACTTCTGCCTTAACCTAACCCAACTTCTGCCTTAACCTAACCCAACTTCTGCCTTAACCTAACCCAAGTTGCGCCTTAACCTAACCCAAGTTGCGCCTTAACCTAACCCAAGTTGCGCCTTAACCTAACCCAAGTTGCGCCTTAACCTAACCCAAGTTGCGCCTTAACCTAACCCAAGTTGCGCCTTAACCTAACCCAAGTTGCGCCTTAACCTAACCCAAGTTGCGCCTTAACCTAACCCAAGTTGCGCCTTAACCTAACCCAAGTTGCGCCCTAACCTAACCCACGTTGCGCCTTAACCTAACCCACGTTGCGCCTTAACCTAACCCACGTTGCGCCCTAACCTAACCCACGTTGCGCCCTAACCTAACCTACGTTGCGCCCTAACCTAACCTACGTTGCGCCCTAACCTAACCTACGTTGCGCCCTAACCTAACCTACGTTGCGCCCTAACCTAACCTACGTTGCGCCCTAACCTAACCTACGTTGCGCCCTAACCTAACCTACGTTGGGCCCTAACCTAACCCACGTTGCGCCCTAACCTAACCCACGTTGCGCCCTAACCTAACCCACGTTGCGCCCAAACCTAACCCACGTTGCGCCCTAACCTAACCCACGTTGCGCCCTAACCTAACCCACGTTGCGCCTTAACCTGCCCTGTAATTGTTAGTTATATGAATCTAGGAATTCGTGTAGCGTTGCCTAATTGCAACCATCTCAACATAGTTCACTTCGCGCACACTGTGGTGTTCTGCGTATTGATTCATTTTACGGTGCGTACCCTCACATCTTGCGAGTGTTGCTTACTTTCCACATGGTCCCGCTATCCACTGTATTGTGTACTGCAATAGGACGTATATCGCCCCCGCCCCCCCCCCCCCCTCCCCTCCTGTCACCTCTAGCTCGTCGGTCAGGAGTTCGCGTGTTGAATGCGCTTCGCAGCTGTGCAATGGCATTCGCATACGTACGCTGGCCACCTTCCACGTGTTCTTTCGTGCACACGTCGCAGCGTGTATGTATGCTGATGGAGTGCGTCGTGACACACAACATCCAGGCATGCAAGACTCGTAGAAGTCGCAAATGTAGATGGATGTCTACGTTTGCTGCCCAAGTTACGCAAATGAACTGGAAATCCGTTGTTGCGCGGTTGTTCGCGCTGGAGGTGAATCGTTGATATCGACGATCGGTACAGGTATTAACCGGTTGCTTCAGCGACACCCGTCATACCCACGAACGTGAGTGGGCATGTGGGTATGAAGCGATACGCGGCGGTGGCTGGGTGGGACCGTCCCCGGCCGGTGAGGGGGGGGCGCCCGGCGTGCTGGCCGCGCGCTGCGTGGGCGCACGCGCGGCAGCCGGCTGGTGGGGGCGCCCAGTGGCAGGCGCGCCGGCTGACGGAGGCGGCAGGCGGCGCATCTGCGTGCCGGCGCACCCAGCGCGCGGCGCCGTGCGGCCAAAGTGGGTCCTCCCGGGCCCGGTGCGAAGCGCGGTGGACATCTGCAGTGTGCTGGTCCGATTGAGGACTGTGTGCGTTGAGGATGCGCCGCCGCCCGGCACTCGGCGCCGCGACGCCGTCTGCTGCTCGGTCGCCCCCGCGGTTCTCGCAGGTGGTTTGTATCGCAGCTGTGCGGATGTGTTGGCGCGTGCGCTGTGCTGGGAGAGTTCGCTTTGGCACCCAAGTGGGGCTCTGCCCCTCTGTGGCGCTGGCGTTGGAGCTGCCCGGTCACTGTTTGTGGCCGCGTGTTGTCTCCCGCCGGCAACACCACGACAGCACGCTCCCGGGCCTCTGTCGGCAGCGGCAAGCTCAGTTGGGAGCACGGGTGGTCGCACTGAAAGCGTCTACTCGCCTATCTCCGGGCGATTGCGCCTCTCTCGAACCCGACCAAGTACTTAGGACGGCGCTGCGCGCCGCCGGGACCTGAGAGGGTTTCGAGGTGTATCGTGCAGGGGAGCCCAGCCTCCTCCTGTTTGCAGAATAATTGAGCGGACGCTTGCGTGTTCGCGCGGGCCCCCGGGACACACTCCCGGGCGGCCGGCTGCTCAGCTCTAGTTGACGCAGCTCCCTGGTTGATCCTGCCAGTAGTCATATGCTTGTCTCAAAGATTAAGCCATGCATGTCTCAGTACAAGCCGCATTAAGGTGAAACCGCGAATGGCTCATTAAATCAGTTATGGTTCCTTAGATCGTACCCACGTTACTTGGATAACTGTGGTAATTCTAGAGCTAATACATGCAAACAGAGTCCCGACCAGAGATGGAAGGGACGCTTTTATTAGATCAAAACCAATCGGTCGGCTCGTCCGGTCCGTTTGCCTTGGTGACTCTGAATAACTTTGGGCTGATCGCACGGTCTTCGTACCGGCGACGCATCTTTCAAATGTCTGCCTTATCAACTGTCGATGGTAGGTTCTGCGCCTACCATGGTTGTAACGGGTAACGGGGAATCAGGGTTCGATTCCGGAGAGGGAGCCTGAGAAACGGCTACCACATCCAAGGAAGGCAGCAGGCGCGCAAATTACCCACTCCCGGCACGGGGAGGTAGTGACGAAAAATAACGATACGGGACTCATCCGAGGCCCCGTAATCGGAATGAGTACACTTTAAATCCTTTAACGAGTATCTATTGGAGGGCAAGTCTGGTGCCAGCAGCCGCGGTAATTCCAGCTCCAATAGCGTATATTAAAGTTGTTGCGGTTAAAAAGCTCGTAGTTGGATTTGTGTCCCACGCTGTTGGTTCACCGCCCGTCGGTGTTTAACTGGCATGTATCGTGGGACGTCCTGCCGGTGGGGCGAGCCGAAGGCGTGCGACCGCCTCGTGCGTGCTCGTGCGTCCCGAGGCGGACCCCGTTGAAATCCTACCAGGGTGCTCTTTATTGAGTGTCTCGGTGGGCCGGCACGTTTACTTTGAACAAATTAGAGTGCTTAAAGCAGGCAAGCCCGCCTGAATACTGTGTGCATGGAATAATGGAATAGGACCTCGGTTCTATTTTGTTGGTTTTCGGAACCCGAGGTAATGATTAATAGGGACAGGCGGGGGCATTCGTATTGCGACGTTAGAGGTGAAATTCTTGGATCGTCGCAAGACGAACAGAAGCGAAAGCATTTGCCAAGTATGTTTTCATTAATCAAGAACGAAAGTTAGAGGTTCGAAGGCGATCAGATACCGCCCTAGTTCTAACCATAAACGATGCCAGCCAGCGATCCGCCGCAGTTCCTCCGATGACTCGGCGGGCAGCCTCCGGGAAACCAAAGCTTTTGGGTTCCGGGGGAAGTATGGTTGCAAAGCTGAAACTTAAAGGAATTGACGGAAGGGCACCACCAGGAGTGGAGCCTGCGGCTTAATTTGACTCAACACGGGAAACCTCACCAGGCCCGGACACCGGAAGGATTGACAGATTGATAGCTCTTTCTTGATTCGGTGGGTGGTGGTGCATGGCCGTTCTTAGTTGGTGGAGCGATTTGTCTGGTTAATTCCGATAACGAACGAGACTCTAGCCTGCTAACTAGTCGCGTGACATCCTTCGTGCTGTCAGCGATTACTTTTCTTCTTAGAGGGACAGGCGGCTTCTAGCCGCACGAGATTGAGCAATAACAGGTCTGTGATGCCCTTAGATGTTCTGGGCCGCACGCGCGCTACACTGAAGGAATCAGCGTGTCTTCCTAGGCCGAAAGGTCGGGGTAACCCGCTGAACCTCCTTCGTGCTAGGGATTGGGGCTTGCAATTGTTCCCCATGAACGAGGAATTCCCAGTAAGCGCGAGTCATAAGCTCGCGTTGATTACGTCCCTGCCCTTTGTACACACCGCCCGTCGCTACTACCGATTGAATGATTTAGTGAGGTCTTCGGACTGGTACGCGGCATCGACTCTGTCGTTGCCGATGCTACCGGAAAGATGACCAAACTTGATCATTTAGAGGAAGTAAAAGTCGTAACAAGGTTTCCGTAGGTGAACCTGCGGAAGGATCATTACCGACTAGACTGCATGTCTTTCGATGTGCGTGTCGTGTCGTGCAACACGCTACCTGTACGGCTCGCAGTAGCTGTGCGCCGCGTGCGGGACCACGCGTGCTTCTCAAAACTAACGGAAAATGTTGTGTGGTACGAGCGCTGAAGCTCTGGAGCGGCTGGCCTGCGGCACCTGGCGCCTCGCGCCGGTTTTGAATGACGTTCGCCCGAGTGCCTGTCCGCTCCGGAGTGGAGCCGTACGACGCCCATCGGCCGTGAGGCCGTTGGACACAAAACACTGGAACAGGGGCCGTCGAACGCCTCAGTCCCGCCTATGCAACTGTTTTGAAAGAGACAGTGGA
>NC_064620.1:307817971-307822971 GCF_023898315.1 Schistocerca nitens
AGCACCCTGGTAGGATTTCAACGGGGTCCGCCTCGGGACGCACGAGCACGCACGAGGCGGTCGCACGCCTTCGGCTCGCCCCACCGGCAGGACGTCCCACGATACATGCCAGTTAAACACCGACGGGCGGTGAACCAACAGCGTGGGACACAAATCCAACTACGAGCTTTTTAACCGCAACAACTTTAATATACGCTATTGGAGCTGGAATTACCGCGGCTGCTGGCACCAGACTTGCCCTCCAATAGATACTCGTTAAAGGATTTAAAGTGTACTCATTCCGATTACGGGGCCTCGGATGAGTCCCGTATCGTTATTTTTCGTCACTACCTCCCCGTGCCGGGAGTGGGTAATTTGCGCGCCTGCTGCCTTCCTTGGATGTGGTAGCCGTTTCTCAGGCTCCCTCTCCGGAATCGAACCCTGATTCCCCGTTACCCGTTACAACCATGGTAGGCGCAGAACCTACCATCGACAGTTGATAAGGCAGACATTTGAAAGATGCGTCGCCGGTACGAAGACCGTGCGATCAGCCCAAAGTTATTCAGAGTCACCAAGGCAAACGGACCGGACGAGCCGACCGATTGGTTTTGATCTAATAAAAGCGTCCCTTCCATCTCTGGTCGGGACTCTGTTTGCATGTATTAGCTCTAGAATTACCACAGTTATCCAAGTAACGTGGGTACGATCTAAGGAACCATAACTGATTTAATGAGCCATTCGCGGTTTCACCTTAATGCGGCTTGTACTGAGACATGCATGGCTTAATCTTTGAGACAAGCATATGACTACTGGCAGGATCAACCAGGGAGCTGCGTCAACTAGAGCTGAGCAGCCGGCCGCCCGGGAGTGTGTCCCGGGGGCCCGCGCGAACACGCAAGCGTCCGCTCAATTATTCTGCAAACAGGAGGAGGCTGGGCTCCCCTGCACGATACACCTCGAAACCCTCTCAGGTCCCGGCGGCGCGCAGCGCCGTCCTAAGTACTTGGTCGGGTTCGAGAGAGGCGCAATCGCCCGGAGATAGGCGAGTAGACGCTTTCAGTGCGACCACCCGTGCTCCCAACTGAGCTTGCCGCTGCCGACAGAGGCCCGGGAGCGTGCTGTCGTGGTGTTGCCGGCGGGAGACAACACGCGGCCACAAACAGTGACCGGGCAGCTCCAACGCCAGCGCCACAGAGGGGCAGAGCCCCACTTGGGTGCCAAAGCGAACTCTCCCAGCACAGCGCACGCGCCAACACATCCGCACAGCTGCGATACAAACCACCTGCGAGAACCGCGGGGGCGACCGAGCAGCAGACGGCGTCGCGGCGCCGAGTGCCGGGCGGCGGCGCATCCTCAACGCACACAGTCCTCAATCGGACCAGCACACTGCAGATGTCCACCGCGCTTCGCACCGGGCCCGGGAGGACCCACTTTGGCCGCACGGCGCCGCGCGCTGGGTGCGCCGGCACGCAGATGCGCCGCCTGCCGCGTCCGTCAGCCGGCGCGCCTGCCACTGGGCGCCCCCACCAGCCGGCTGCCGCGCGTGCGCCCACGCAGCGCGCGGCCAGCACGCCGGGCGCCCCCCCCTCACCGGCCGGGGACGGTCCCACCCAGCCACCGCCGCGTATCGCTTCATACCCACATGCCCACTCACGTTCGTGGGTATGACGGGTGTCGCTGAAGCAACCGGTTAATACCTGTACCGATCGTCGATATCAACGATTCACCTCCAGCGCGAACAACCGCGCAACAACGGATTTCCAGTTCATTTGCGTAACTTGGGCAGCAAACGTAGACATCCATCTACATTTGCGACTTCTACGAGTCTTGCATGCCTGGATGTTGTGTGTCACGACGCACTCCATCAGCATACATACACGCTGCGACGTGTGCACGAAAGAACACGTGGAAGGTGGCCAGCGTACGTATGCGAATGCCATTGCACAGCTGCGAAGCGCATTCAACACGCGAACTCCTGACCGACGAGCTAGAGGTGACAGGAGGGGAGGGGGGGGGGGCGGGGGCGATATACGTCCTATTGCAGTACACAATACAGTGGATAGCGGGACCATGTGGAAAGTAAGCAACACTCGCAAGATGTGAGGGTACGCACCGTAAAATGAATCAATACGCAGAACACCACAGTGTGCGCGAAGTGAACTATGTTGAGATGGTTGCAATTAGGCAACGCTACACGAATTCCTAGATTCATATAACTAACAATTACAGGGCAGGTTAAGGCGCAACGTGGGTTAGGTTAGGGCGCAACGTGGGTTAGGTTAAGGCGCAACGTGGGTTAGGTTAAGGCGCAACTTGGGTTAGGTTAAGGCGCAACTTGGGTTAGGTTAAGGCGCAACTTGGGTTAGGTTAAGGCGCAACTTGGGTTAGGTTAAGGCGCAACTTGGGTTAGGTTAAGGCGCAACTTGGGTTAGGTTAAGGCGCAACTTGGGTTAGGTTAAGGCGCAACTTGGGTTAGGTTAAGGCGCAACTTGGGTTAGGTTAAGGCGCAACTTGGGTTAGGTTAAGGCGCAACGTGGGTTAGGTTAAGGCGCAACGTGGGTTAGGTTAAGGCGCAACGTGGGTTAGGTTAAGGCGCAACGTGGGTTAGGTTAAGGCGCAACGTGGGTTAGGTTAAGGCGCAACGTGGGTTAGGTTAAGGCGCAACGTGGGTTAGGTTAAGGCGCAACGTGGGTTAGGTTAAGGCGCAACGTGGGTTAGGTTAAGGCGCAACGTGGGTTAGGTTAAGGCGCAACGTGGGTTAGGTTAAGGCGCAACGTGGGTTAGGTTAAGGCGCAACGTGGGTTAGGTTAAGGCGCAACGTGGGTTAGGTTAAGGCGCAACGTGGGTTAGGTTAAGGCGCAACGTGGGTTAGGTTAAGGCGCAACGTGGGTTAGGTTAAGGCGCAACGTGGGTTAGGTTAAGGCGCAACGTGGGTTAGGTTAGGGCGCAACGTGGGTTAGGTTAGGGCGCAACGTGGGTTAGGTTAGGGCGCAACGTGGGTTAGGTTAGGGCGCAACGTGGGTTAGGTTAGGGCGCAACGTGGGTTAGGTTAGGGCGCAACGTGGGTTAGGTTAGGGCGCAACGTGGGTTAGGTTAGGGCGCAACGTGGGTTAGGTTAGGGCGCAACGTGGGTTAGGTTAGGGCGCAACGTGGGTTAGGTTCGGGCGCAACGTGGGTTAGGTTAGGGCGCAACTTGGGTTAGGTTAGGGCGCAACTTGGGTTAGGTTAAGGCAGAAGTTGGGTTAGGTTAAGGCAGAAGTTGGGTTAGGTTAAGGCAGAAGTTGGGTTAGGTTAAGGCAGAAGTTGGGTTAGGTTAAGGCAGAAGTTGGGTTAGGTTAAGGCAGAAGTTGGGTTAGGTTAAGGCAGAAGTTGGGTTAGGTTAAGGCAGAAGTTGGGTTAGGTTAAGGCAGAAGTTGGGTTAGGTTAAGGCAGAAGTTGGGTTAGGTTAAGGCAGAAGTTGGGTTAGGTTAAGGCAGAAGTTGGGTTAGGTTAAGGCAGAAGTTGGGTTAGGTTAAGGCAGAAGTTGGGTTAGGTTAAGGCAGAAGTTGGGTTAGGTTAAGGCAGAAGTTGGGTTAGGTTAAGGCAGAAGTTGGGTTAGGTTAAGGCAGAAGTTGGGTTAAGGGATGGTGTGTGTGGGGGGGGGGGGTGGGGTGGCGAGGTTCGTTGATAGTGATGGTAGTAAGTGGACGCCTGAGGCACTATCAGATATGTCACGTCAGTTGCACTTGTGGCTCATGGCAGGTGGCGCGCCCGTTCTGTGTTTGTGGCAAAGGAGTGGCACACCTGTGTCTTTCATTCCTGCCATTGTTTATGTGCTGTGAGATGCGGCAGTGTGGTGCTGTTGGGTGCACCCCTGTGTAGGACATGTGTGGGTGTTGGTGGCGTATCTGAGCAATGGTGGTTGTAGGAAGAGTGGGATATTCAGTTTTCTGGTTCGACGTCCCGGTCTGGTTATCATAGTGTGGATGGTGTACTGTGGCCGAGAGGATGCACTGGATGTTGTTCCATGCTGGTACTTAGATGTTGTGTCTGCGTCTGTTACAGGCATAGACTAGTGGGTGATGGAGTGTGTGGGTGACGTGTGGTTGACATTGTGTGCACAGACGTTCAGCATGTATAGGGACAGTTGTATGTGTTATCTATATTCCGATGACTGCGCGTATTACTAAGCACCGCCGTGTATAAGCTTAATGTATGTATAGTCAATGCCTGTTCTATCTCTGTACAGTAGTAGCGGTGCGACTGCACTAGCTAGCTACACCTCGCGGCATCGTCCCCCGGTGTATGGCATATGATTATAAACATTCTGTCTATTAGTCAAAACCGGTGGTGTGACTACGTCACATGTTTGAGGTGGGGGACGCAACACCGTGCCGGTGGGTCAGGGCTGCGAAACACTTTCCCCACACTGGGGGCTCGGACCCTCATTACTCGTCCCAGTAATATATTGCGGAGCGCACATAGCCATTGCCCAGAGTCTTTGCGACTGCGAGTGCAACGCCCACGGGGACCGACGTGGATGGGGCGGCCCATAGCTGATCGCTCAGCATCGGAATCCGTACAGTGAGCGACGCGGTCGCGCACAGACTTAGAGCACGTTTAGGGACAGCGGGAATGTCGAATATTGGATAAAACTCTTCATGAAACGCAAGATATAGGTGTGGATTGCAACTTACGAGTGCGGGAAACGTCCGCCGTTCATCCGCTGGACTTGCGATTTTGGTGGGTGGGGTGGGGCACGTACGGGTGCGGGTGGCGTGATTGTCGGTCGACGACTTCGTGGTGGACAGAGGATGCCGTCTTTGTGGGTGGCGTCGGACAATGTGTACTGTGCGCCCATCGATGTCGTATTCAGCTTGGCGTCTCATAGATGGCGGTATCGCCGTTGCAGGAGGCCTAGATGGCGTTATTGTTTGTGGTGCGCTCGACATGGTGGATGTAGTGTTGCCAGATTCGCGTAGATGGCTGTATTGCATGTGGTTTCGTCGTATTTTCATAGGTGGCGATGCTGTGTGGTTGGC
>NC_064620.1:307830471-307832971 GCF_023898315.1 Schistocerca nitens
GAGCCGACCGATTGGTTTTGATCTAATAAAAGCGTCCCTTCCATCTCTGGTCGGGACTCTGTTTGCATGTATTAGCTCTAGAATTACCACAGTTATCCAAGTAACGTGGGTACGATCTAAGGAACCATAACTGATTTAATGAGCCATTCGCGGTTTCACCTTAATGCGGCTTGTACTGAGACATGCATGGCTTAATCTTTGAGACAAGCATATGACTACTGGCAGGATCAACCAGGGAGCTGCGTCAACTAGAGCTGAGCAGCCGGCCGCCCGGGAGTGTGTCCCGGGGGCCCGCGCGAACACGCAAGCGTCCGCTCAATTATTCTGCAAACAGGAGGAGGCTGGGCTCCCCTGCACGATACACCTCGAAACCCTCTCAGGTCCCGGCGGCGCGCAGCGCCGTCCTAAGTACTTGGTCGGGTTCGAGAGAGGCGCAATCGCCCGGAGATAGGCGAGTAGACGCTTTCAGTGCGACCACCCGTGCTCCCAACTGAGCTTGCCGCTGCCGACAGAGGCCCGGGAGCGTGCTGTCGTGGTGTTGCCGGCGGGAGACAACACGCGGCCACAAACAGTGACCGGGCAGCTCCAACGCCAGCGCCACAGAGGGGCAGAGCCCCACTTGGGTGCCAAAGCGAACTCTCCCAGCACAGCGCACGCGCCAACACATCCGCACAGCTGCGATACAAACCACCTGCGAGAACCGCGGGGGCGACCGAGCAGCAGACGGCGTCGCGGCGCCGAGTGCCGGGCGGCGGCGCATCCTCAACGCACACAGTCCTCAATCGGACCAGCACACTGCAGATGTCCACCGCGCTTCGCACCGGGCCCGGGAGGACCCACTTTGGCCGCACGGCGCCGCGCGCTGGGTGCGCCGGCACGCAGATGCGCCGCCTGCCGCGTCCGTCAGCCGGCGCGCCTGCCACTGGGCGCCCCCACCAGCCGGCTGCCGCGCGTGCGCCCACGCAGCGCGCGGCCAGCACGCCGGGCGCCCCCCCCTCACCGGCCGGGGACGGTCCCACCCAGCCACCGCCGCGTATCGCTTCATACCCACATGCCCACTCACGTTCGTGGGTATGACGGGTGTCGCTGAAGCAACCGGTTAATACCTGTACCGATCGTCGATATCAACGATTCACCTCCAGCGCGAACAACCGCGCAACAACGGATTTCCAGTTCATTTGCGTAACTTGGGCAGCAAACGTAGACATCCATCTACATTTGCGACTTCTACGAGTCTTGCATGCCTGGATGTTGTGTGTCACGACGCACTCCATCAGCATACATACACGCTGCGACGTGTGCACGAAAGAACACGTGGAAGGTGGCCAGCGTACGTATGCGAATGCCATTGCACAGCTGCGAAGCGCATTCAACACGCGAACTCCTGACCGACGAGCTAGAGGTGACAGGAGGGGAGGGGGGGGGGGGCGGGGGCGATATACGTCCTATTGCAGTACACAATACAGTGGATAGCGGGACCATGTGGAAAGTAAGCAACACTCGCAAGATGTGAGGGTACGCACCGTAAAATGAATCAATACGCAGAACACCACAGTGTGCGCGAAGTGAACTATGTTGAGATGGTTGCAATTAGGCAACGCTACACGAATTCCTAGATTCATATAACTAACAATTACAGGGCAGGTTAAGGCGCAACGTGGGTTAGGTTAGGGCGCAACGTGGGTTAGGTTAAGGCGCAACGTGGGTTAGGTTAAGGCGCAACTTGGGTTAGGTTAAGGCGCAACTTGGGTTAGGTTAAGGCGCAACTTGGGTTAGGTTAAGGCGCAACTTGGGTTAGGTTAAGGCGCAACTTGGGTTAGGTTAAGGCGCAACTTGGGTTAGGTTAAGGCGCAACTTGGGTTAGGTTAAGGCGCAACTTGGGTTAGGTTAAGGCGCAACTTGGGTTAGGTTAAGGCGCAACTTGGGTTAGGTTAAGGCGCAACGTGGGTTAGGTTAAGGCGCAACGTGGGTTAGGTTAAGGCGCAACGTGGGTTAGGTTAAGGCGCAACGTGGGTTAGGTTAAGGCGCAACGTGGGTTAGGTTAAGGCGCAACGTGGGTTAGGTTAAGGCGCAACGTGGGTTAGGTTAAGGCGCAACGTGGGTTAGGTTAAGGCGCAACGTGGGTTAGGTTAAGGCGCAACGTGGGTTAGGTTAAGGCGCAACGTGGGTTAGGTTAAGGCGCAACGTGGGTTAGGTTAAGGCGCAACGTGGGTTAGGTTAAGGCGCAACGTGGGTTAGGTTAAGGCGCAACGTGGGTTAGGTTAAGGCGCAACGTGGGTTAGGTTAAGGCGCAACGTGGGTTAGGTTAAGGCGCAACGTGGGTTAGGTTAAGGCGCAACGTGGGTTAGGTTAGGGCGCAACGTGGGTTAGGTTAGGGCGCAACGTGGGTTAGGTTAGGGCGCAACGTGGGTTAGGTTAGGGCGCAACGTGGGTTAGGTTAGGGCGCAACGTGGGTTAGGTTAGGGCGCAACGTGGGTTAGGTTAGGGCGCAACGTGGGTT
>NC_064620.1:307842971-307845471 GCF_023898315.1 Schistocerca nitens
CGCCAACACATCCGCACAGCTGCGATACAAACCACCTGCGAGAACCGCGGGGGCGACCGAGCAGCAGACGGCGTCGCGGCGCCGAGTGCCGGGCGGCGGCGCATCCTCAACGCACACAGTCCTCAATCGGACCAGCACACTGCAGATGTCCACCGCGCTTCGCACCGGGCCCGGGAGGACCCACTTTGGCCGCACGGCGCCGCGCGCTGGGTGCGCCGGCACGCAGATGCGCCGCCTGCCGCGTCCGTCAGCCGGCGCGCCTGCCACTGGGCGCCCCCACCAGCCGGCTGCCGCGCGTGCGCCCACGCAGCGCGCGGCCAGCACGCCGGGCGCCCCCCCCTCACCGGCCGGGGACGGTCCCACCCAGCCACCGCCGCGTATCGCTTCATACCCACATGCCCACTCACGTTCGTGGGTATGACGGGTGTCGCTGAAGCAACCGGTTAATACCTGTACCGATCGTCGATATCAACGATTCACCTCCAGCGCGAACAACCGCGCAACAACGGATTTCCAGTTCATTTGCGTAACTTGGGCAGCAAACGTAGACATCCATCTACATTTGCGACTTCTACGAGTCTTGCATGCCTGGATGTTGTGTGTCACGACGCACTCCATCAGCATACATACACGCTGCGACGTGTGCACGAAAGAACACGTGGAAGGTGGCCAGCGTACGTATGCGAATGCCATTGCACAGCTGCGAAGCGCATTCAACACGCGAACTCCTGACCGACGAGCTAGAGGTGACAGGAGGGGAGGGGGGGGGGGCGGGGGCGATATACGTCCTATTGCAGTACACAATACAGTGGATAGCGGGACCATGTGGAAAGTAAGCAACACTCGCAAGATGTGAGGGTACGCACCGTAAAATGAATCAATACGCAGAACACCACAGTGTGCGCGAAGTGAACTATGTTGAGATGGTTGCAATTAGGCAACGCTACACGAATTCCTAGATTCATATAACTAACAATTACAGGGCAGGTTAAGGCGCAACGTGGGTTAGGTTAGGGCGCAACGTGGGTTAGGTTAAGGCGCAACGTGGGTTAGGTTAAGGCGCAACTTGGGTTAGGTTAAGGCGCAACTTGGGTTAGGTTAAGGCGCAACTTGGGTTAGGTTAAGGCGCAACTTGGGTTAGGTTAAGGCGCAACTTGGGTTAGGTTAAGGCGCAACTTGGGTTAGGTTAAGGCGCAACTTGGGTTAGGTTAAGGCGCAACTTGGGTTAGGTTAAGGCGCAACTTGGGTTAGGTTAAGGCGCAACTTGGGTTAGGTTAAGGCGCAACGTGGGTTAGGTTAAGGCGCAACGTGGGTTAGGTTAAGGCGCAACGTGGGTTAGGTTAAGGCGCAACGTGGGTTAGGTTAAGGCGCAACGTGGGTTAGGTTAAGGCGCAACGTGGGTTAGGTTAAGGCGCAACGTGGGTTAGGTTAAGGCGCAACGTGGGTTAGGTTAAGGCGCAACGTGGGTTAGGTTAAGGCGCAACGTGGGTTAGGTTAAGGCGCAACGTGGGTTAGGTTAAGGCGCAACGTGGGTTAGGTTAAGGCGCAACGTGGGTTAGGTTAAGGCGCAACGTGGGTTAGGTTAAGGCGCAACGTGGGTTAGGTTAAGGCGCAACGTGGGTTAGGTTAAGGCGCAACGTGGGTTAGGTTAAGGCGCAACGTGGGTTAGGTTAAGGCGCAACGTGGGTTAGGTTAGGGCGCAACGTGGGTTAGGTTAGGGCGCAACGTGGGTTAGGTTAGGGCGCAACGTGGGTTAGGTTAGGGCGCAACGTGGGTTAGGTTAGGGCGCAACGTGGGTTAGGTTAGGGCGCAACGTGGGTTAGGTTAGGGCGCAACGTGGGTTAGGTTAGGGCGCAACGTGGGTTAGGTTAGGGCGCAACGTGGGTTAGGTTAGGGCGCAACGTGGGTTAGGTTAGGGCGCAACGTGGGTTAGGTTCGGGCGCAACGTGGGTTAGGTTAGGGCGCAACGTGGGTTAGGTTAGGGCGCAACTTGGGTTAGGTTAAGGCAGAAGTTGGGTTAGGTTAAGGCAGAAGTTGGGTTAGGTTAAGGCAGAAGTTGGGTTAGGTTAAGGCAGAAGTTGGGTTAGGTTAAGGCAGAAGTTGGGTTAGGTTAAGGCAGAAGTTGGGTTAGGTTAAGGCAGAAGTTGGGTTAGGTTAAGGCAGAAGTTGGGTTAGGTTAAGGCAGAAGTTGGGTTAGGTTAAGGCAGAAGTTGGGTTAGGTTAAGGCAGAAGTTGGGTTAGGTTAAGGCAGAAGTTGGGTTAGGTTAAGGCAGAAGTTGGGTTAGGTTAAGGCAGAAGTTGGGTTAGGTTAAGGCAGAAGTTGGGTTAAGGGATGGTGTGTGTGGGGGGGGGGGTGGGGTGGCGAGGTTCGTTGATAGTGATGGTAGTAAGTGGACGCCTGAGGCACTATCAGATATGTCACGTCAGTTGCACTTGTGGCTCATGGCAGGTGGCGCGCCCGTTCTGTGTTTGTGGCAAAGGAGTGGCACACCTGTGTCTT
>NC_064620.1:307852971-307857971 GCF_023898315.1 Schistocerca nitens
GCACGAAGGATGTCACGCGACTAGTTAGCAGGCTAGAGTCTCGTTCGTTATCGGAATTAACCAGACAAATCGCTCCACCAACTAAGAACGGCCATGCACCACCACCCACCGAATCAAGAAAGAGCTATCAATCTGTCAATCCTTCCGGTGTCCGGGCCTGGTGAGGTTTCCCGTGTTGAGTCAAATTAAGCCGCAGGCTCCACTCCTGGTGGTGCCCTTCCGTCAATTCCTTTAAGTTTCAGCTTTGCAACCATACTTCCCCCGGAACCCAAAAGCTTTGGTTTCCCGGAGGCTGCCCGCCGAGTCATCGGAGGAACTGCGGCGGATCGCTGGCTGGCATCGTTTATGGTTAGAACTAGGGCGGTATCTGATCGCCTTCGAACCTCTAACTTTCGTTCTTGATTAATGAAAACATACTTGGCAAATGCTTTCGCTTCTGTTCGTCTTGCGACGATCCAAGAATTTCACCTCTAACGTCGCAATACGAATGCCCCCGCCTGTCCCTATTAATCATTACCTCGGGTTCCGAAAACCAACAAAATAGAACCGAGGTCCTATTCCATTATTCCATGCACACAGTATTCAGGCGGGCTTGCCTGCTTTAAGCACTCTAATTTGTTCAAAGTAAACGTGCCGGCCCACCGAGACACTCAATAAAGAGCACCCTGGTAGGATTTCAACGGGGTCCGCCTCGGGACGCACGAGCACGCACGAGGCGGTCGCACGCCTTCGGCTCGCCCCACCGGCAGGACGTCCCACGATACATGCCAGTTAAACACCGACGGGCGGTGAACCAACAGCGTGGGACACAAATCCAACTACGAGCTTTTTAACCGCAACAACTTTAATATACGCTATTGGAGCTGGAATTACCGCGGCTGCTGGCACCAGACTTGCCCTCCAATAGATACTCGTTAAAGGATTTAAAGTGTACTCATTCCGATTACGGGGCCTCGGATGAGTCCCGTATCGTTATTTTTCGTCACTACCTCCCCGTGCCGGGAGTGGGTAATTTGCGCGCCTGCTGCCTTCCTTGGATGTGGTAGCCGTTTCTCAGGCTCCCTCTCCGGAATCGAACCCTGATTCCCCGTTACCCGTTACAACCATGGTAGGCGCAGAACCTACCATCGACAGTTGATAAGGCAGACATTTGAAAGATGCGTCGCCGGTACGAAGACCGTGCGATCAGCCCAAAGTTATTCAGAGTCACCAAGGCAAACGGACCGGACGAGCCGACCGATTGGTTTTGATCTAATAAAAGCGTCCCTTCCATCTCTGGTCGGGACTCTGTTTGCATGTATTAGCTCTAGAATTACCACAGTTATCCAAGTAACGTGGGTACGATCTAAGGAACCATAACTGATTTAATGAGCCATTCGCGGTTTCACCTTAATGCGGCTTGTACTGAGACATGCATGGCTTAATCTTTGAGACAAGCATATGACTACTGGCAGGATCAACCAGGGAGCTGCGTCAACTAGAGCTGAGCAGCCGGCCGCCCGGGAGTGTGTCCCGGGGGCCCGCGCGAACACGCAAGCGTCCGCTCAATTATTCTGCAAACAGGAGGAGGCTGGGCTCCCCTGCACGATACACCTCGAAACCCTCTCAGGTCCCGGCGGCGCGCAGCGCCGTCCTAAGTACTTGGTCGGGTTCGAGAGAGGCGCAATCGCCCGGAGATAGGCGAGTAGACGCTTTCAGTGCGACCACCCGTGCTCCCAACTGAGCTTGCCGCTGCCGACAGAGGCCCGGGAGCGTGCTGTCGTGGTGTTGCCGGCGGGAGACAACACGCGGCCACAAACAGTGACCGGGCAGCTCCAACGCCAGCGCCACAGAGGGGCAGAGCCCCACTTGGGTGCCAAAGCGAACTCTCCCAGCACAGCGCACGCGCCAACACATCCGCACAGCTGCGATACAAACCACCTGCGAGAACCGCGGGGGCGACCGAGCAGCAGACGGCGTCGCGGCGCCGAGTGCCGGGCGGCGGCGCATCCTCAACGCACACAGTCCTCAATCGGACCAGCACACTGCAGATGTCCACCGCGCTTCGCACCGGGCCCGGGAGGACCCACTTTGGCCGCACGGCGCCGCGCGCTGGGTGCGCCGGCACGCAGATGCGCCGCCTGCCGCGTCCGTCAGCCGGCGCGCCTGCCACTGGGCGCCCCCACCAGCCGGCTGCCGCGCGTGCGCCCACGCAGCGCGCGGCCAGCACGCCGGGCGCCCCCCCCTCACCGGCCGGGGACGGTCCCACCCAGCCACCGCCGCGTATCGCTTCATACCCACATGCCCACTCACGTTCGTGGGTATGACGGGTGTCGCTGAAGCAACCGGTTAATACCTGTACCGATCGTCGATATCAACGATTCACCTCCAGCGCGAACAACCGCGCAACAACGGATTTCCAGTTCATTTGCGTAACTTGGGCAGCAAACGTAGACATCCATCTACATTTGCGACTTCTACGAGTCTTGCATGCCTGGATGTTGTGTGTCACGACGCACTCCATCAGCATACATACACGCTGCGACGTGTGCACGAAAGAACACGTGGAAGGTGGCCAGCGTACGTATGCGAATGCCATTGCACAGCTGCGAAGCGCATTCAACACGCGAACTCCTGACCGACGAGCTAGAGGTGACAGGAGGGGAGGGGGGGGGGGCGGGGGCGATATACGTCCTATTGCAGTACACAATACAGTGGATAGCGGGACCATGTGGAAAGTAAGCAACACTCGCAAGATGTGAGGGTACGCACCGTAAAATGAATCAATACGCAGAACACCACAGTGTGCGCGAAGTGAACTATGTTGAGATGGTTGCAATTAGGCAACGCTACACGAATTCCTAGATTCATATAACTAACAATTACAGGGCAGGTTAAGGCGCAACGTGGGTTAGGTTAGGGCGCAACGTGGGTTAGGTTAAGGCGCAACGTGGGTTAGGTTAAGGCGCAACTTGGGTTAGGTTAAGGCGCAACTTGGGTTAGGTTAAGGCGCAACTTGGGTTAGGTTAAGGCGCAACTTGGGTTAGGTTAAGGCGCAACTTGGGTTAGGTTAAGGCGCAACTTGGGTTAGGTTAAGGCGCAACTTGGGTTAGGTTAAGGCGCAACTTGGGTTAGGTTAAGGCGCAACTTGGGTTAGGTTAAGGCGCAACTTGGGTTAGGTTAAGGCGCAACTTGGGTTAGGTTAAGGCGCAACTTGGGTTAGGTTAAGGCGCAACGTGGGTTAGGTTAAGGCGCAACGTGGGTTAGGTTAAGGCGCAACGTGGGTTAGGTTAAGGCGCAACGTGGGTTAGGTTAAGGCGCAACGTGGGTTAGGTTAAGGCGCAACGTGGGTTAGGTTAAGGCGCAACGTGGGTTAGGTTAAGGCGCAACGTGGGTTAGGTTAAGGCGCAACGTGGGTTAGGTTAAGGCGCAACGTGGGTTAGGTTAAGGCGCAACGTGGGTTAGGTTAAGGCGCAACGTGGGTTAGGTTAAGGCGCAACGTGGGTTAGGTTAAGGCGCAACGTGGGTTAGGTTAAGGCGCAACGTGGGTTAGGTTAAGGCGCAACGTGGGTTAGGTTAAGGCGCAACGTGGGTTAGGTTAAGGCGCAACGTGGGTTAGGTTAAGGCGCAACGTGGGTTAGGTTAAGGCGCAACGTGGGTTAGGTTAGGGCGCAACGTGGGTTAGGTTAGGGCGCAACGTGGGTTAGGTTAGGGCGCAACGTGGGTTAGGTTAGGGCGCAACGTGGGTTAGGTTAGGGCGCAACGTGGGTTAGGTTAGGGCGCAACGTGGGTTAGGTTAGGGCGCAACGTGGGTTAGGTTAGGGCGCAACGTGGGTTAGGTTAGGGCGCAACGTGGGTTAGGTTCGGGCGCAACGTGGGTTAGGTTAGGGCGCAACGTGGGTTAGGTTAGGGCGCAACTTGGGTTAGGTTAAGGCAGAAGTTGGGTTAGGTTAAGGCAGAAGTTGGGTTAGGTTAAGGCAGAAGTTGGGTTAGGTTAAGGCAGAAGTTGGGTTAGGTTAAGGCAGAAGTTGGGTTAGGTTAAGGCAGAAGTTGGGTTAGGTTAAGGCAGAAGTTGGGTTAGGTTAAGGCAGAAGTTGGGTTAGGTTAAGGCAGAAGTTGGGTTAGGTTAAGGCAGAAGTTGGGTTAGGTTAAGGCAGAAGTTGGGTTAGGTTAAGGCAGAAGTTGGGTTAGGTTAAGGCAGAAGTTGGGTTAGGTTAAGGCAGAAGTTGGGTTAGGTTAAGGCAGAAGTTGGGTTAAGGGATGGTGTGTGTGGGGGGGGGGGTGGGGTGGCGAGGTTCGTTGATAGTGATGGTAGTAAGTGGACGCCTGAGGCACTATCAGATATGTCACGTCAGTTGCACTTGTGGCTCATGGCAGGTGGCGCGCCCGTTCTGTGTTTGTGGCAAAGGAGTGGCACACCTGTGTCTTTCATTCCTGCCATTGTTTATGTGCTGTGAGATGCGGCAGTGTGGTGCTGTTGGGTGCACCCCTGTGTAGGACATGTGTGGGTGTTGGTGGCGTATCTGAGCAATGGTGGTTGTAGGAAGAGTGGGATATTCAGTTTTCTGGTTCGACGTCCCGGTCTGGTTATCATAGTGTGGATGGTGTACTGTGGCCGAGAGGATGCACTGGATGTTGTTCCATGCTGGTACTTAGATGTTGTGTCTGCGTCTGTTACAGGCATAGACTAGTGGGTGATGGAGTGTGTGGGTGACGTGTGGTTGACATTGTGTGCACAGACGTTCAGCATGTATAGGGACAGTTGTATGTGTTATCTATATTCCGATGACTGCGCGTATTACTAAGCACCGCCGTGTATAAGCTTAATGTATGTATAGTCAATGCCTGTTCTATCTCTGTACAGTAGTAGCGGTGCGACTGCACTAGCTAGCTACACCTCGCGGCATCGTCCCCCGGTGTATGGCATATGATTATAAACATTCTGTCTATTAGTCAAAACCGGTGGTGTGACTACGTCACATGTTTGAGGTGGGGGACGCAACACCGTGCCGGTGGGTCAG
>NC_064620.1:307865471-307870471 GCF_023898315.1 Schistocerca nitens
ATTCAGGCGGGCTTGCCTGCTTTAAGCACTCTAATTTGTTCAAAGTAAACGTGCCGGCCCACCGAGACACTCAATAAAGAGCACCCTGGTAGGATTTCAACGGGGTCCGCCTCGGGACGCACGAGCACGCACGAGGCGGTCGCACGCCTTCGGCTCGCCCCACCGGCAGGACGTCCCACGATACATGCCAGTTAAACACCGACGGGCGGTGAACCAACAGCGTGGGACACAAATCCAACTACGAGCTTTTTAACCGCAACAACTTTAATATACGCTATTGGAGCTGGAATTACCGCGGCTGCTGGCACCAGACTTGCCCTCCAATAGATACTCGTTAAAGGATTTAAAGTGTACTCATTCCGATTACGGGGCCTCGGATGAGTCCCGTATCGTTATTTTTCGTCACTACCTCCCCGTGCCGGGAGTGGGTAATTTGCGCGCCTGCTGCCTTCCTTGGATGTGGTAGCCGTTTCTCAGGCTCCCTCTCCGGAATCGAACCCTGATTCCCCGTTACCCGTTACAACCATGGTAGGCGCAGAACCTACCATCGACAGTTGATAAGGCAGACATTTGAAAGATGCGTCGCCGGTACGAAGACCGTGCGATCAGCCCAAAGTTATTCAGAGTCACCAAGGCAAACGGACCGGACGAGCCGACCGATTGGTTTTGATCTAATAAAAGCGTCCCTTCCATCTCTGGTCGGGACTCTGTTTGCATGTATTAGCTCTAGAATTACCACAGTTATCCAAGTAACGTGGGTACGATCTAAGGAACCATAACTGATTTAATGAGCCATTCGCGGTTTCACCTTAATGCGGCTTGTACTGAGACATGCATGGCTTAATCTTTGAGACAAGCATATGACTACTGGCAGGATCAACCAGGGAGCTGCGTCAACTAGAGCTGAGCAGCCGGCCGCCCGGGAGTGTGTCCCGGGGGCCCGCGCGAACACGCAAGCGTCCGCTCAATTATTCTGCAAACAGGAGGAGGCTGGGCTCCCCTGCACGATACACCTCGAAACCCTCTCAGGTCCCGGCGGCGCGCAGCGCCGTCCTAAGTACTTGGTCGGGTTCGAGAGAGGCGCAATCGCCCGGAGATAGGCGAGTAGACGCTTTCAGTGCGACCACCCGTGCTCCCAACTGAGCTTGCCGCTGCCGACAGAGGCCCGGGAGCGTGCTGTCGTGGTGTTGCCGGCGGGAGACAACACGCGGCCACAAACAGTGACCGGGCAGCTCCAACGCCAGCGCCACAGAGGGGCAGAGCCCCACTTGGGTGCCAAAGCGAACTCTCCCAGCACAGCGCACGCGCCAACACATCCGCACAGCTGCGATACAAACCACCTGCGAGAACCGCGGGGGCGACCGAGCAGCAGACGGCGTCGCGGCGCCGAGTGCCGGGCGGCGGCGCATCCTCAACGCACACAGTCCTCAATCGGACCAGCACACTGCAGATGTCCACCGCGCTTCGCACCGGGCCCGGGAGGACCCACTTTGGCCGCACGGCGCCGCGCGCTGGGTGCGCCGGCACGCAGATGCGCCGCCTGCCGCGTCCGTCAGCCGGCGCGCCTGCCACTGGGCGCCCCCACCAGCCGGCTGCCGCGCGTGCGCCCACGCAGCGCGCGGCCAGCACGCCGGGCGCCCCCCCCTCACCGGCCGGGGACGGTCCCACCCAGCCACCGCCGCGTATCGCTTCATACCCACATGCCCACTCACGTTCGTGGGTATGACGGGTGTCGCTGAAGCAACCGGTTAATACCTGTACCGATCGTCGATATCAACGATTCACCTCCAGCGCGAACAACCGCGCAACAACGGATTTCCAGTTCATTTGCGTAACTTGGGCAGCAAACGTAGACATCCATCTACATTTGCGACTTCTACGAGTCTTGCATGCCTGGATGTTGTGTGTCACGACGCACTCCATCAGCATACATACACGCTGCGACGTGTGCACGAAAGAACACGTGGAAGGTGGCCAGCGTACGTATGCGAATGCCATTGCACAGCTGCGAAGCGCATTCAACACGCGAACTCCTGACCGACGAGCTAGAGGTGACAGGAGGGGAGGGGGGGGGGGGGCGGGGGCGATATACGTCCTATTGCAGTACACAATACAGTGGATAGCGGGACCATGTGGAAAGTAAGCAACACTCGCAAGATGTGAGGGTACGCACCGTAAAATGAATCAATACGCAGAACACCACAGTGTGCGCGAAGTGAACTATGTTGAGATGGTTGCAATTAGGCAACGCTACACGAATTCCTAGATTCATATAACTAACAATTACAGGGCAGGTTAAGGCGCAACGTGGGTTAGGTTAGGGCGCAACGTGGGTTAGGTTAAGGCGCAACGTGGGTTAGGTTAAGGCGCAACTTGGGTTAGGTTAAGGCGCAACTTGGGTTAGGTTAAGGCGCAACTTGGGTTAGGTTAAGGCGCAACTTGGGTTAGGTTAAGGCGCAACTTGGGTTAGGTTAAGGCGCAACTTGGGTTAGGTTAAGGCGCAACTTGGGTTAGGTTAAGGCGCAACGTGGGTTAGGTTAAGGCGCAACGTGGGTTAGGTTAAGGCGCAACGTGGGTTAGGTTAAGGCGCAACGTGGGTTAGGTTAAGGCGCAACGTGGGTTAGGTTAAGGCGCAACGTGGGTTAGGTTAAGGCGCAACGTGGGTTAGGTTAAGGCGCAACGTGGGTTAGGTTAAGGCGCAACGTGGGTTAGGTTAAGGCGCAACGTGGGTTAGGTTAAGGCGCAACGTGGGTTAGGTTAAGGCGCAACGTGGGTTAGGTTAAGGCGCAACGTGGGTTAGGTTAAGGCGCAACGTGGGTTAGGTTAAGGCGCAACGTGGGTTAGGTTAAGGCGCAACGTGGGTTAGGTTAAGGCGCAACGTGGGTTAGGTTAGGGCGCAACGTGGGTTAGGTTAAGGCGCAACGTGGGTTAGGTTAGGGCGCAACGTGGGTTAGGTTAGGGCGCAACGTGGGTTAGGTTAGGGCGCAACGTGGGTTAGGTTAGGGCGCAACGTGGGTTAGGTTAGGGCGCAACGTGGGTTAGGTTAGGGCGCAACTTGGGTTAGGTTAGGGCGCAACGTGGGTTAGGTTAGGGCGCAACGTGGGTTAGGTTAGGGCGCAACGTGGGTTAGGTTAGGGCGCAACGTGGGTTAGGTTAGGGCGCAACTTGGGTTAGGTTAAGGCAGAAGTTGGGTTAGGTTAAGGCAGAAGTTGGGTTAGGTTAAGGCAGAAGTTGGGTTAGGTTAAGGCAGAAGCTGGGTTAGGTTAAGGCAGAAGTTGGGTTAGGTTAAGGCAGAAGTTGGGTTAGGTTAAGGCAGAAGTTGGGTTAGGTTAAGGCAGAAGTTGGGTTAGGTTAAGGCAGAAGTTGGGTTAGGTTAAGGCAGAAGTTGGGTTAGGTTAAGGCAGAAGTTGGGTTAGGTTAAGGCAGAAGTTGGGTTAGGTTAAGGCAGAAGTTGGGTTAGGTTAAGGCAGAAGTTGGGTTAGGTTAAGGCAGAAGTTGGGTTAGGTTAAGGCAGAAGTTGGGTTAGGTTAAGGCAGAAGTTGGGTTAGGTTAAGGCAGAAGTTGGGTTAAGGGATGGTGTGTGTGGGGGGGGGGGTGGGGTGGCGAGGTTCGTTGATAGTGATGGTAGTAAGTGGACGCCTGAGGCACTATCAGATATGTCACGTCAGTTGCACTTGTGGCTCATGGCAGGTGGCGCGCCCGTTCTGTGTTTGTGGCAAAGGAGTGGCACACCTGTGTCTTTCATTCCTGCCATTGTTTATGTGCTGTGAGATGCGGCAGTGTGGTGCTGTTGGGTGCACCCCTGTGTAGGACATGTGTGGGTGTTGGTGGCGTATCTGAGCAATGGTGGTTGTAGGAAGAGTGGGATATTCAGTTTTCTGGTTCGACGTCCCGGTCTGGTTATCATAGTGTGGATGGTGTACTGTGGCCGAGAGGATGCACTGGATGTTGTTCCATGCTGGTACTTAGATGTTGTGTCTGCGTCTGTTACAGGCATAGACTAGTGGGTGATGGAGTGTGTGGGTGACGTGTGGTTGACATTGTGTGCACAGACGTTCAGCATGTATAGGGACAGTTGTATGTGTTATCTATATTCCGATGACTGCGCGTATTACTAAGCACCGCCGTGTATAAGCTTAATGTATGTATAGTCAATGCCTGTTCTATCTCTGTACAGTAGTAGCGGTGCGACTGCACTAGCTAGCTACACCTCGCGGCATCGTCCCCCGGTGTATGGCATATGATTATAAACATTCTGTCTATTAGTCAAAACCGGTGGTGTGACTACGTCACATGTTTGAGGTGGGGGACGCAACACCGTGCCGGTGGGTCAGGGCTGCGAAACACTTTCCCCACACTGGGGGCTCGGACCCTCATTACTCGTCCCAGTAATATATTGCGGAGCGCACATAGCCATTGCCCAGAGTCTTTGCGACTGCGAGTGCAACGCCCACGGGGACCGACGTGGATGGGGCGGCCCATAGCTGATCGCTCAGCATCGGAATCCGTACAGTGAGCGACGCGGTCGCGCACAGACTTAGAGCACGTTTAGGGACAGCGGGAATGTCGAATATTGGATAAAACTCTTCATGAAACGCAAGATATAGGTGTGGATTGCAACTTACGAGTGCGGGAAACGTCCGCCGTTCATCCGCTGGACTTGCGATTTTGGTGGGTGGGGTGGGGCACGTACGGGTGCGGGTGGCGTGATTGTCGGTCGACGACTTCGTGGTGGACAGAGGATGCCGTCTTTGTGGGTGGCGTCGGACAATGTGTACTGTGCGCCCATCGATGTCGTATTCAGCTTGGCGTCTCATAGATGGCGGTATCGCCGTTGCAGGAGGCCTAGATGGCGTTATTGTTTGTGGTGCGCTCGACATGGTGGATGTAGTGTTGCCAGATTCGCGTAGATGGCTGTATTGCATGTGGTTTCGTCGTATTTTCATAGGTGGCGATGCTGTGTGGTTGGCGTTGTTGCGTTCACTTCCTGTAGATGGAGG
>NC_064620.1:307877971-307880471 GCF_023898315.1 Schistocerca nitens
TTGATCTAATAAAAGCGTCCCTTCCATCTCTGGTCGGGACTCTGTTTGCATGTATTAGCTCTAGAATTACCACAGTTATCCAAGTAACGTGGGTACGATCTAAGGAACCATAACTGATTTAATGAGCCATTCGCGGTTTCACCTTAATGCGGCTTGTACTGAGACATGCATGGCTTAATCTTTGAGACAAGCATATGACTACTGGCAGGATCAACCAGGGAGCTGCGTCAGCTAGAGCTGAGCAGCCGGCCGCCCGGGAGTGTGTCCCGGGGGCCCGCGCGAACACGCAAGCGTCCGCTCAATTATTCTGCAAACAGGAGGAGGCTGGGCTCCCCTGCACGATACACCTCGAAACCCTCTCAGGTCCCGGCGGCGCGCAGCGCCGTCCTAAGTACTTGGTCGGGTTCGAGAGAGGCGCAATCGCCCGGAGATAGGCGAGTAGACGCTTTCAGTGCGACCACCCGTGCTCCCAACTGAGCTTGCCGCTGCCGACAGAGGCCCGGGAGCGTGCTGTCGTGGTGTTGCCGGCGGGAGACAACACGCGGCCACAAACAGTGACCGGGCAGCTCCAACGCCAGCGCCACAGAGGGGCAGAGCCCCACTTGGGTGCCAAAGCGAACTCTCCCAGCACAGCGCACGCGCCAACACATCCGCACAGCTGCGATACAAACCACCTGCGAGAACCGCGGGGGCGACCGAGCAGCAGACGGCGTCGCGGCGCCGAGTGCCGGGCGGCGGCGCATCCTCAACGCACACAGTCCTCAATCGGACCAGCACACTGCAGATGTCCACCGCGCTTCGCACCGGGCCCGGGAGGACCCACTTTGGCCGCACGGCGCCGCGCGCTGGGTGCGCCGGCACGCAGATGCGCCGCCTGCCGCGTCCGTCAGCCGGCGCGCCTGCCACTGGGCGCCCCCACCAGCCGGCTGCCGCGCGTGCGCCCACGCAGCGCGCGGCCAGCACGCCGGGCGCCCCCCCCTCACCGGCCGGGGACGGTCCCACCCAGCCACCGCCGCGTATCGCTTCATACCCACATGCCCACTCACGTTCGTGGGTATGACGGGTGTCGCTGAAGCAACCGGTTAATACCTGTACCGATCGTCGATATCAACGATTCACCTCCAGCGCGAACAACCGCGCAACAACGGATTTCCAGTTCATTTGCGTAACTTGGGCAGCAAACGTAGACATCCATCTACATTTGCGACTTCTACGAGTCTTGCATGCCTGGATGTTGTGTGTCACGACGCACTCCATCAGCATACATACACGCTGCGACGTGTGCACGAAAGAACACGTGGAAGGTGGCCAGCGTACGTATGCGAATGCCATTGCACAGCTGCGAAGCGCATTCAACACGCGAACTCCTGACCGACGAGCTAGAGGTGACAGGAGGGGAGGGGGGGGGGGGGGCGGGGGCGATATACGTCCTATTGCAGTACACAATACAGTGGATAGCGGGACCATGTGGAAAGTAAGCAACACTCGCAAGATGTGAGGGTACGCACCGTAAAATGAATCAATACGCAGAACACCACAGTGTGCGCGAAGTGAACTATGTTGAGATGGTTGCAATTAGGCAACGCTACACGAATTCCTAGATTCATATAACTAACAATTACAGGGCAGGTTAAGGCGCAACGTGGGTTAGGTTAGGGCGCAACGTGGGTTAGGTTAAGGCGCAACGTGGGTTAGGTTAAGGCGCAACTTGGGTTAGGTTAAGGCGCAACTTGGGTTAGGTTAAGGCGCAACTTGGGTTAGGTTAAGGCGCAACTTGGGTTAGGTTAAGGCGCAACTTGGGTTAGGTTAAGGCGCAACTTGGGTTAGGTTAAGGCGCAACTTGGGTTAGGTTAAGGCGCAACGTGGGTTAGGTTAAGGCGCAACGTGGGTTAGGTTAAGGCGCAACGTGGGTTAGGTTAAGGCGCAACGTGGGTTAGGTTAAGGCGCAACGTGGGTTAGGTTAAGGCGCAACGTGGGTTAGGTTAAGGCGCAACGTGGGTTAGGTTAAGGCGCAACGTGGGTTAGGTTAAGGCGCAACGTGGGTTAGGTTAAGGCGCAACGTGGGTTAGGTTAAGGCGCAACGTGGGTTAGGTTAAGGCGCAACGTGGGTTAGGTTAAGGCGCAACGTGGGTTAGGTTAAGGCGCAACGTGGGTTAGGTTAAGGCGCAACGTGGGTTAGGTTAAGGCGCAACGTGGGTTAGGTTAAGGCGCAACGTGGGTTAGGTTAAGGCGCAACGTGGGTTAGGTTAGGGCGCAACGTGGGTTAGGTTAGGGCGCAACGTGGGTTAGGTTAGGGCGCAACGTGGGTTAGGTTAGGGCGCAACGTGGGTTAGGTTAGGGCGCAACGTGGGTTAGGTTAGGGCGCAACGTGGGTTAGGTTAGGGCGCAACGTGGGTTAGGTTAGGGCGCAACTTGGGTTAGGTTAGGGCGCAACGTGGGTTAGGTTAGGGCGCAACGTGGGTTAGGTTAGGGCGCAACGTGGGTTAGGTTAGGGCGCAAC
>NC_064620.1:307890471-307892971 GCF_023898315.1 Schistocerca nitens
CTTGGGTGCCAAAGCGAACTCTCCCAGCACAGCGCACGCGCCAACACATCCGCACAGCTGCGATACAAACCACCTGCGAGAACCGCGGGGGCGACCGAGCAGCAGACGGCGTCGCGGCGCCGAGTGCCGGGCGGCGGCGCATCCTCAACGCACACAGTCCTCAATCGGACCAGCACACTGCAGATGTCCACCGCGCTTCGCACCGGGCCCGGGAGGACCCACTTTGGCCGCACGGCGCCGCGCGCTGGGTGCGCCGGCACGCAGATGCGCCGCCTGCCGCGTCCGTCAGCCGGCGCGCCTGCCACTGGGCGCCCCCACCAGCCGGCTGCCGCGCGTGCGCCCACGCAGCGCGCGGCCAGCACGCCGGGCGCCCCCCCCTCACCGGCCGGGGACGGTCCCACCCAGCCACCGCCGCGTATCGCTTCATACCCACATGCCCACTCACGTTCGTGGGTATGACGGGTGTCGCTGAAGCAACCGGTTAATACCTGTACCGATCGTCGATATCAACGATTCACCTCCAGCGCGAACAACCGCGCAACAACGGATTTCCAGTTCATTTGCGTAACTTGGGCAGCAAACGTAGACATCCATCTACATTTGCGACTTCTACGAGTCTTGCATGCCTGGATGTTGTGTGTCACGACGCACTCCATCAGCATACATACACGCTGCGACGTGTGCACGAAAGAACACGTGGAAGGTGGCCAGCGTACGTATGCGAATGCCATTGCACAGCTGCGAAGCGCATTCAACACGCGAACTCCTGACCGACGAGCTAGAGGTGACAGGAGGGGAGGGGGGGGGGGGGCGGGGGCGATATACGTCCTATTGCAGTACACAATACAGTGGATAGCGGGACCATGTGGAAAGTAAGCAACACTCGCAAGATGTGAGGGTACGCACCGTAAAATGAATCAATACGCAGAACACCACAGTGTGCGCGAAGTGAACTATGTTGAGATGGTTGCAATTAGGCAACGCTACACGAATTCCTAGATTCATATAACTAACAATTACAGGGCAGGTTAAGGCGCAACGTGGGTTAGGTTAGGGCGCAACGTGGGTTAGGTTAAGGCGCAACGTGGGTTAGGTTAAGGCGCAACTTGGGTTAGGTTAAGGCGCAACTTGGGTTAGGTTAAGGCGCAACTTGGGTTAGGTTAAGGCGCAACTTGGGTTAGGTTAAGGCGCAACTTGGGTTAGGTTAAGGCGCAACTTGGGTTAGGTTAAGGCGCAACTTGGGTTAGGTTAAGGCGCAACTTGGGTTAGGTTAAGGCGCAACGTGGGTTAGGTTAAGGCGCAACGTGGGTTAGGTTAAGGCGCAACGTGGGTTAGGTTAAGGCGCAACGTGGGTTAGGTTAAGGCGCAACGTGGGTTAGGTTAAGGCGCAACGTGGGTTAGGTTAAGGCGCAACGTGGGTTAGGTTAAGGCGCAACGTGGGTTAGGTTAAGGCGCAACGTGGGTTAGGTTAAGGCGCAACGTGGGTTAGGTTAAGGCGCAACGTGGGTTAGGTTAAGGCGCAACGTGGGTTAGGTTAAGGCGCAACGTGGGTTAGGTTAAGGCGCAACGTGGGTTAGGTTAAGGCGCAACGTGGGTTAGGTTAAGGCGCAACGTGGGTTAGGTTAAGGCGCAACGTGGGTTAGGTTAAGGCGCAACGTGGGTTAGGTTAAGGCGCAACGTGGGTTAGGTTAGGGCGCAACGTGGGTTAGGTTAAGGCGCAACGTGGGTTAGGTTAGGGCGCAACGTGGGTTAGGTTAGGGCGCAACGTGGGTTAGGTTAGGGCGCAACGTGGGTTAGGTTAGGGCGCAACGTGGGTTAGGTTAGGGCGCAACGTGGGTTAGGTTAGGGCGCAACTTGGGTTAGGTTAGGGCGCAACGTGGGTTAGGTTAGGGCGCAACGTGGGTTAGGTTAGGGCGCAACGTGGGTTAGGTTAGGGCGCAACGTGGGTTAGGTTAGGGCGCAACTTGGGTTAGGTTAAGGCAGAAGTTGGGTTAGGTTAAGGCAGAAGTTGGGTTAGGTTAAGGCAGAAGTTGGGTTAGGTTAAGGCAGAAGCTGGGTTAGGTTAAGGCAGAAGTTGGGTTAGGTTAAGGCAGAAGTTGGGTTAGGTTAAGGCAGAAGTTGGGTTAGGTTAAGGCAGAAGTTGGGTTAGGTTAAGGCAGAAGTTGGGTTAGGTTAAGGCAGAAGTTGGGTTAGGTTAAGGCAGAAGTTGGGTTAGGTTAAGGCAGAAGTTGGGTTAGGTTAAGGCAGAAGTTGGGTTAGGTTAAGGCAGAAGTTGGGTTAGGTTAAGGCAGAAGTTGGGTTAGGTTAAGGCAGAAGTTGGGTTAGGTTAAGGCAGAAGTTGGGTTAGGTTAAGGCAGAAGTTGGGTTAGGTTAAGGCAGAAGTTGGGTTAGGTTAAGGCAGAAGTTGGGTTAAGGGATGGTGTGTGTGGGGGGGGGGGTGGGGTGGCGAGGTTCGTTGATAGTGATGGTAGTAAGTGGACGCCTGAGGCACTATCAGATA
>NC_064620.1:307900471-307905471 GCF_023898315.1 Schistocerca nitens
GCGGCCCAGAACATCTAAGGGCATCACAGACCTGTTATTGCTCAATCTCGTGCGGCTAGAAGCCGCCTGTCCCTCTAAGAAGAAAAGTAATCGCTGACAGCACGAAGGATGTCACGCGACTAGTTAGCAGGCTAGAGTCTCGTTCGTTATCGGAATTAACCAGACAAATCGCTCCACCAACTAAGAACGGCCATGCACCACCACCCACCGAATCAAGAAAGAGCTATCAATCTGTCAATCCTTCCGGTGTCCGGGCCTGGTGAGGTTTCCCGTGTTGAGTCAAATTAAGCCGCAGGCTCCACTCCTGGTGGTGCCCTTCCGTCAATTCCTTTAAGTTTCAGCTTTGCAACCATACTTCCCCCGGAACCCAAAAGCTTTGGTTTCCCGGAGGCTGCCCGCCGAGTCATCGGAGGAACTGCGGCGGATCGCTGGCTGGCATCGTTTATGGTTAGAACTAGGGCGGTATCTGATCGCCTTCGAACCTCTAACTTTCGTTCTTGATTAATGAAAACATACTTGGCAAATGCTTTCGCTTCTGTTCGTCTTGCGACGATCCAAGAATTTCACCTCTAACGTCGCAATACGAATGCCCCCGCCTGTCCCTATTAATCATTACCTCGGGTTCCGAAAACCAACAAAATAGAACCGAGGTCCTATTCCATTATTCCATGCACACAGTATTCAGGCGGGCTTGCCTGCTTTAAGCACTCTAATTTGTTCAAAGTAAACGTGCCGGCCCACCGAGACACTCAATAAAGAGCACCCTGGTAGGATTTCAACGGGGTCCGCCTCGGGACGCACGAGCACGCACGAGGCGGTCGCACGCCTTCGGCTCGCCCCACCGGCAGGACGTCCCACGATACATGCCAGTTAAACACCGACGGGCGGTGAACCAACAGCGTGGGACACAAATCCAACTACGAGCTTTTTAACCGCAACAACTTTAATATACGCTATTGGAGCTGGAATTACCGCGGCTGCTGGCACCAGACTTGCCCTCCAATAGATACTCGTTAAAGGATTTAAAGTGTACTCATTCCGATTACGGGGCCTCGGATGAGTCCCGTATCGTTATTTTTCGTCACTACCTCCCCGTGCCGGGAGTGGGTAATTTGCGCGCCTGCTGCCTTCCTTGGATGTGGTAGCCGTTTCTCAGGCTCCCTCTCCGGAATCGAACCCTGATTCCCCGTTACCCGTTACAACCATGGTAGGCGCAGAACCTACCATCGACAGTTGATAAGGCAGACATTTGAAAGATGCGTCGCCGGTACGAAGACCGTGCGATCAGCCCAAAGTTATTCAGAGTCACCAAGGCAAACGGACCGGACGAGCCGACCGATTGGTTTTGATCTAATAAAAGCGTCCCTTCCATCTCTGGTCGGGACTCTGTTTGCATGTATTAGCTCTAGAATTACCACAGTTATCCAAGTAACGTGGGTACGATCTAAGGAACCATAACTGATTTAATGAGCCATTCGCGGTTTCACCTTAATGCGGCTTGTACTGAGACATGCATGGCTTAATCTTTGAGACAAGCATATGACTACTGGCAGGATCAACCAGGGAGCTGCGTCAACTAGAGCTGAGCAGCCGGCCGCCCGGGAGTGTGTCCCGGGGGCCCGCGCGAACACGCAAGCGTCCGCTCAATTATTCTGCAAACAGGAGGAGGCTGGGCTCCCCTGCACGATACACCTCGAAACCCTCTCAGGTCCCGGCGGCGCGCAGCGCCGTCCTAAGTACTTGGTCGGGTTCGAGAGAGGCGCAATCGCCCGGAGATAGGCGAGTAGACGCTTTCAGTGCGACCACCCGTGCTCCCAACTGAGCTTGCCGCTGCCGACAGAGGCCCGGGAGCGTGCTGTCGTGGTGTTGCCGGCGGGAGACAACACGCGGCCACAAACAGTGACCGGGCAGCTCCAACGCCAGCGCCACAGAGGGGCAGAGCCCCACTTGGGTGCCAAAGCGAACTCTCCCAGCACAGCGCACGCGCCAACACATCCGCACAGCTGCGATACAAACCACCTGCGAGAACCGCGGGGGCGACCGAGCAGCAGACGGCGTCGCATCCTCAACGCACACAGTCCTCAATCGGACCAGCACACTGCAGATGTCCACCGCGCTTCGCACCGGGCCCGGGAGGACCCACTTTGGCCGCACGGCGCCGCGCGCTGGGTGCGCCGGCACGCAGATGCGCCGCCTGCCGCGTCCGTCAGCCGGCGCGCCTGCCACTGGGCGCCCCCACCAGCCGGCTGCCGCGCGTGCGCCCACGCAGCGCGCGGCCAGCACGCCGGGCGCCCCCCCCTCACCGGCCGGGGACGGTCCCACCCAGCCACCGCCGCGTATCGCTTCATACCCACATGCCCACTCACGTTCGTGGGTATGACGGGTGTCGCTGAAGCAACCGGTTAATACCTGTACCGATCGTCGATATCAACGATTCACCTCCAGCGCGAACAACCGCGCAACAACGGATTTCCAGTTCATTTGCGTAACTTGGGCAGCAAACGTAGACATCCATCTACATTTGCGACTTCTACGAGTCTTGCATGCCTGGATGTTGTGTGTCACGACGCACTCCATCAGCATACATACACGCTGCGACGTGTGCACGAAAGAACACGTGGAAGGTGGCCAGCGTACGTATGCGAATGCCATTGCACAGCTGCGAAGCGCATTCAACACGCGAACTCCTGACCGACGAGCTAGAGGTGACAGGAGGGGAGGGGGGGGGGGCGGGGGCGATATACGTCCTATTGCAGTACACAATACAGTGGATAGCGGGACCATGTGGAAAGTAAGCAACACTCGCAAGATGTGAGGGTACGCACCGTAAAATGAATCAATACGCAGAACACCACAGTGTGCGCGAAGTGAACTATGTTGAGATGGTTGCAATTAGGCAACGCTACACGAATTCCTAGATTCATATAACTAACAATTACAGGGCAGGTTAAGGCGCAACGTGGGTTAGGTTAGGGCGCAACGTGGGTTAGGTTAAGGCGCAACGTGGGTTAGGTTAAGGCGCAACTTGGGTTAGGTTAAGGCGCAACTTGGGTTAGGTTAAGGCGCAACTTGGGTTAGGTTAAGGCGCAACTTGGGTTAGGTTAAGGCGCAACTTGGGTTAGGTTAAGGCGCAACTTGGGTTAGGTTAAGGCGCAACTTGGGTTAGGTTAAGGCGCAACGTGGGTTAGGTTAAGGCGCAACGTGGGTTAGGTTAAGGCGCAACGTGGGTTAGGTTAAGGCGCAACGTGGGTTAGGTTAAGGCGCAACGTGGGTTAGGTTAAGGCGCAACGTGGGTTAGGTTAAGGCGCAACGTGGGTTAGGTTAAGGCGCAACGTGGGTTAGGTTAAGGCGCAACGTGGGTTAGGTTAAGGCGCAACGTGGGTTAGGTTAAGGCGCAACGTGGGTTAGGTTAAGGCGCAACGTGGGTTAGGTTAAGGCGCAACGTGGGTTAGGTTAAGGCGCAACGTGGGTTAGGTTAAGGCGCAACGTGGGTTAGGTTAAGGCGCAACGTGGGTTAGGTTAGGGCGCAACGTGGGTTAGGTTAGGGCGCAACGTGGGTTAGGTTAAGGCGCAACGTGGGTTAGGTTAGGGCGCAACGTGGGTTAGGTTAGGGCGCAACGTGGGTTAGGTTAGGGCGCAACGTGGGTTAGGTTAGGGCGCAACGTGGGTTAGGTTAGGGCGCAACGTGGGTTAGGTTAGGGCGCAACTTGGGTTAGGTTAGGGCGCAACGTGGGTTAGGTTAGGGCGCAACGTGGGTTAGGTTAGGGCGCAACGTGGGTTAGGTTAGGGCGCAACGTGGGTTAGGTTAGGGCGCAACTTGGGTTAGGTTAAGGCAGAAGTTGGGTTAGGTTAAGGCAGAAGTTGGGTTAGGTTAAGGCAGAAGTTGGGTTAGGTTAAGGCAGAAGCTGGGTTAGGTTAAGGCAGAAGTTGGGTTAGGTTAAGGCAGAAGTTGGGTTAGGTTAAGGCAGAAGTTGGGTTAGGTTAAGGCAGAAGTTGGGTTAGGTTAAGGCAGAAGTTGGGTTAGGTTAAGGCAGAAGTTGGGTTAGGTTAAGGCAGAAGTTGGGTTAGGTTAAGGCAGAAGTTGGGTTAGGTTAAGGCAGAAGTTGGGTTAGGTTAAGGCAGAAGTTGGGTTAGGTTAAGGCAGAAGTTGGGTTAGGTTAAGGCAGAAGTTGGGTTAGGTTAAGGCAGAAGTTGGGTTAGGTTAAGGCAGAAGTTGGGTTAGGTTAAGGCAGAAGTTGGGTTAGGTTAAGGCAGAAGTTGGGTTAAGGGATGGTGTGTGTGGGGGGGGGGGTGGGGTGGCGAGGTTCGTTGATAGTGATGGTAGTAAGTGGACGCCTGAGGCACTATCAGATATGTCACGTCAGTTGCACTTGTGGCTCATGGCAGGTGGCGCGCCCGTTCTGTGTTTGTGGCAAAGGAGTGGCACACCTGTGTCTTTCATTCCTGCCATTGTTTATGTGCTGTGAGATGCGGCAGTGTGGTGCTGTTGGGTGCACCCCTGTGTAGGACATGTGTCGGTGTTGGTGGCGTATCTGAGCAATGGTGGTTGTAGGAAGAGTGGGATATTCAGTTTTCTGGTTCGACGTCCCGGTCTGGTTATCATAGTGTGGATGGTGTACTGTGGCCGAGAGGATGCACTGGATGTTGTTCCATGCTGGTACTTAGATGTTGTGTCTGCGTCTGTTACAGGCATAGACTAGTGGGTGATGGAGTGTGTGGGTGACGTGTGGTTGACATTGTGTGCACAGACGTTCAGCATGTATAGGGACAGTTGTATGTGTTATCTATATTCCGATGACTGCGCGTATTACTAAGCACCGCCGTGTATAAGCTTAATGTATGTATAGTCAATGCCTGTTCTATCTCTGTACAGTAGTAGCGGTGCGACTGCACTAGCTAGCTACACCTCGCGGCATCGTCCCCCGGTGTATGGCATATGATTATAAACATTCTGTCTATTAGTCAAAACCGGTGGTGTGACTACGTCACATGTTTGAGGT
>NC_064620.1:307912971-307917971 GCF_023898315.1 Schistocerca nitens
AGGTCCTATTCCATTATTCCATGCACACAGTATTCAGGCGGGCTTGCCTGCTTTAAGCACTCTAATTTGTTCAAAGTAAACGTGCCGGCCCACCGAGACACTCAATAAAGAGCACCCTGGTAGGATTTCAACGGGGTCCGCCTCGGGACGCACGAGCACGCACGAGGCGGTCGCACGCCTTCGGCTCGCCCCACCGGCAGGACGTCCCACGATACATGCCAGTTAAACACCGACGGGCGGTGAACCAACAGCGTGGGACACAAATCCAACTACGAGCTTTTTAACCGCAACAACTTTAATATACGCTATTGGAGCTGGAATTACCGCGGCTGCTGGCACCAGACTTGCCCTCCAATAGATACTCGTTAAAGGATTTAAAGTGTACTCATCCCGATTACGGGGCCTCGGATGAGTCCCGTATCGTTATTTTTCGTCACTACCTCCCCGTGCCGGGAGTGGGTAATTTGCGCGCCTGCTGCCTTCCTTGGATGTGGTAGCCGTTTCTCAGGCTCCCTCTCCGGAATCGAACCCTGATTCCCCGTTACCCGTTACAACCATGGTAGGCGCAGAACCTACCATCGACAGTTGATAAGGCAGACATTTGAAAGATGCGTCGCCGGTACGAAGACCGTGCGATCAGCCCAAAGTTATTCAGAGTCACCAAGGCAAACGGACCGGACGAGCCGACCGATTGGTTTTGATCTAATAAAAGCGTCCCTTCCATCTCTGGTCGGGACTCTGTTTGCATGTATTAGCTCTAGAATTACCACAGTTATCCAAGTAACGTGGGTACGATCTAAGGAACCATAACTGATTTAATGAGCCATTCGCGGTTTCACCTTAATGCGGCTTGTACTGAGACATGCATGGCTTAATCTTTGAGACAAGCATATGACTACTGGCAGGATCAACCAGGGAGCTGCGTCAACTAGAGCTGAGCAGCCGGCCGCCCGGGAGTGTGTCCCGGGGGCCCGCGCGAACACGCAAGCGTCCGCTCAATTATTCTGCAAACAGGAGGAGGCTGGGCTCCCCTGCACGATACACCTCGAAACCCTCTCAGGTCCCGGCGGCGCGCAGCGCCGTCCTAAGTACTTGGTCGGGTTCGAGAGAGGCGCAATCGCCCGGAGATAGGCGAGTAGACGCTTTCAGTGCGACCACCCGTGCTCCCAACTGAGCTTGCCGCTGCCGACAGAGGCCCGGGAGCGTGCTGTCGTGGTGTTGCCGGCGGGAGACAACACGCGGCCACAAACAGTGACCGGGCAGCTCCAACGCCAGCGCCACAGAGGGGCAGAGCCCCACTTGGGTGCCAAAGCGAACTCTCCCAGCACAGCGCACGCGCCAACACATCCGCACAGCTGCGATACAAACCACCTGCGAGAACCGCGGGGGCGACCGAGCAGCAGACGGCGTCGCGGCGCCGAGTGCCGGGCGGCGGCGCATCCTCAACGCACACAGTCCTCAATCGGACCAGCACACTGCAGATGTCCACCGCGCTTCGCACCGGGCCCGGGAGGACCCACTTTGGCCGCACGGCGCCGCGCGCTGGGTGCGCCGGCACGCAGATGCGCCGCCTGCCGCGTCCGTCAGCCGGCGCGCCTGCCACTGGGCGCCCCCACCAGCCGGCTGCCGCGCGTGCGCCCACGCAGCGCGCGGCCAGCACGCCGGGCGCCCCCCCCTCACCGGCCGGGGACGGTCCCACCCAGCCACCGCCGCGTATCGCTTCATACCCACATGCCCACTCACGTTCGTGGGTATGACGGGTGTCGCTGAAGCAACCGGTTAATACCTGTACCGATCGTCGATATCAACGATTCACCTCCAGCGCGAACAACCGCGCAACAACGGATTTCCAGTTCATTTGCGTAACTTGGGCAGCAAACGTAGACATCCATCTACATTTGCGACTTCTACGAGTCTTGCATGCCTGGATGTTGTGTGTCACGACGCACTCCATCAGCATACATACACGCTGCGACGTGTGCACGAAAGAACACGTGGAAGGTGGCCAGCGTACGTATGCGAATGCCATTGCACAGCTGCGAAGCGCATTCAACACGCGAACTCCTGACCGACGAGCTAGAGGTGACAGGAGGGGAGGGGGGGGGGGCGGGGGCGATATACGTCCTATTGCAGTACACAATACAGTGGATAGCGGGACCATGTGGAAAGTAAGCAACACTCGCAAGATGTGAGGGTACGCACCGTAAAATGAATCAATACGCAGAACACCACAGTGTGCGCGAAGTGAACTATGTTGAGATGGTTGCAATTAGGCAACGCTACACGAATTCCTAGATTCATATAACTAACAATTACAGGGCAGGTTAAGGCGCAACGTGGGTTAGGTTAGGGCGCAACGTGGGTTAGGTTAAGGCGCAACGTGGGTTAGGTTAAGGCGCAACTTGGGTTAGGTTAAGGCGCAACTTGGGTTAGGTTAAGGCGCAACTTGGGTTAGGTTAAGGCGCAACTTGGGTTAGGTTAAGGCGCAACTTGGGTTAGGTTAAGGCGCAACTTGGGTTAGGTTAAGGCGCAACTTGGGTTAGGTTAAGGCGCAACGTGGGTTAGGTTAAGGCGCAACGTGGGTTAGGTTAAGGCGCAACGTGGGTTAGGTTAAGGCGCAACGTGGGTTAGGTTAAGGCGCAACGTGGGTTAGGTTAAGGCGCAACGTGGGTTAGGTTAAGGCGCAACGTGGGTTAGGTTAAGGCGCAACGTGGGTTAGGTTAAGGCGCAACGTGGGTTAGGTTAAGGCGCAACGTGGGTTAGGTTAAGGCGCAACGTGGGTTAGGTTAAGGCGCAACGTGGGTTAGGTTAAGGCGCAACGTGGGTTAGGTTAAGGCGCAACGTGGGTTAGGTTAAGGCGCAACGTGGGTTAGGTTAAGGCGCAACGTGGGTTAGGTTAGGGCGCAACGTGGGTTAGGTTAAGGCGCAACGTGGGTTAGGTTAGGGCGCAACGTGGGTTAGGTTAGGGCGCAACGTGGGTTAGGTTAGGGCGCAACGTGGGTTAGGTTAGGGCGCAACGTGGGTTAGGTTAGGGCGCAACGTGGGTTAGGTTAGGGCGCAACTTGGGTTAGGTTAGGGCGCAACGTGGGTTAGGTTAGGGCGCAACGTGGGTTAGGTTAGGGCGCAACGTGGGTTAGGTTAGGGCGCAACGTGGGTTAGGTTAGGGCGCAACTTGGGTTAGGTTAAGGCAGAAGTTGGGTTAGGTTAAGGCAGAAGTTGGGTTAGGTTAAGGCAGAAGTTGGGTTAGGTTAAGGCAGAAGCTGGGTTAGGTTAAGGCAGAAGTTGGGTTAGGTTAAGGCAGAAGTTGGGTTAGGTTAAGGCAGAAGTTGGGTTAGGTTAAGGCAGAAGTTGGGTTAGGTTAAGGCAGAAGTTGGGTTAGGTTAAGGCAGAAGTTGGGTTAGGTTAAGGCAGAAGTTGGGTTAGGTTAAGGCAGAAGTTGGGTTAGGTTAAGGCAGAAGTTGGGTTAGGTTAAGGCAGAAGTTGGGTTAGGTTAAGGCAGAAGTTGGGTTAGGTTAAGGCAGAAGTTGGGTTAGGTTAAGGCAGAAGTTGGGTTAGGTTAAGGCAGAAGTTGGGTTAGGTTAAGGCAGAAGTTGGGTTAAGGGATGGTGTGTGTGGGGGGGGGGGTGGGGTGGCGAGGTTCGTTGATAGTGATGGTAGTAAGTGGACGCCTGAGGCACTATCAGATATGTCACGTCAGTTGCACTTGTGGCTCATGGCAGGTGGCGCGCCCGTTCTGTGTTTGTGGCAAAGGAGTGGCACACCTGTGTCTTTCATTCCTGCCATTGTTTATGTGCTGTGAGATGCGGCAGTGTGGTGCTGTTGGGTGCACCCCTGTGTAGGACATGTGTGGGTGTTGGTGGCGTATCTGAGCAATGGTGGTTGTAGGAAGAGTGGGATATTCAGTTTTCTGGTTCGACGTCCCGGTCTGGTTATCATAGTGTGGATGGTGTACTGTGGCCGAGAGGATGCACTGGATGTTGTTCCATGCTGGTACTTAGATGTTGTGTCTGCGTCTGTTACAGGCATAGACTAGTGGGTGATGGAGTGTGTGGGTGACGTGTGGTTGACATTGTGTGCACAGACGTTCAGCATGTATAGGGACAGTTGTATGTGTTATCTATATTCCGATGACTGCGCGTATTACTAAGCACCGCCGTGTATAAGCTTAATGTATGTATAGTCAATGCCTGTTCTATCTCTGTACAGTAGTAGCGGTGCGACTGCACTAGCTAGCTACACCTCGCGGCATCGTCCCCCGGTGTATGGCATATGATTATAAACATTCTGTCTATTAGTCAAAACCGGTGGTGTGACTACGTCACATGTTTGAGGTGGGGGACGCAACACCGTGCCGGTGGGTCAGGGCTGCGAAACACTTTCCCCACACTGGGGGCTCGGACCCTCATTACTCGTCCCAGTAATATATTGCGGAGCGCACATAGCCATTGCCCAGAGTCTTTGCGACTGCGAGTGCAACGCCCACGGGGACCGACGTGGATGGGGCGGCCCATAGCTGATCGCTCAGCATCGGAATCCGTACAGTGAGCGACGCGGTCGCGCACAGACTTAGAGCACGTTTAGGGACAGCGGGAATGTCGAATATTGGATAAAACTCTTCATGAAACGCAAGATATAGGTGTGGATTGCAACTTACGAGTGCGGGAAACGTCCGCCGTTCATCCGCTGGACTTGCGATTTTGGTGGGTGGGGTGGGGCACGTACGGGTGCGGGTGGCGTGATTGTCGGTCGACGACTTCGTGGTGGGCAGAGGATGCCGTCTTTGTGGGTGGCGTCGGACAATGTGTACTGTGCGCCCATCGATGTCGTATTCAGCTTGGCGTCTCATAGATGGCGGTATCGCCGTTGCAGGAGGCCTAGATGGCGTTATTGTTTGTGGTGCGCTCGACATGGTGGATGTAGTGTTGCCAGATTCGCGTAGATGGCTGTATTGCATGTGGTTTCGTCGTATTTTCATAGGTGGCGATGCTGTGTGGTTGGCG
>NC_064620.1:307925471-307927971 GCF_023898315.1 Schistocerca nitens
ACGGACCGGACGAGCCGACCGATTGGTTTTGATCTAATAAAAGCGTCCCTTCCATCTCTGGTCGGGACTCTGTTTGCATGTATTAGCTCTAGAATTACCACAGTTATCCAAGTAACGTGGGTACGATCTAAGGAACCATAACTGATTTAATGAGCCATTCGCGGTTTCACCTTAATGCGGCTTGTACTGAGACATGCATGGCTTAATCTTTGAGACAAGCATATGACTACTGGCAGGATCAACCAGGGAGCTGCGTCAACTAGAGCTGAGCAGCCGGCCGCCCGGGAGTGTGTCCCGGGGGCCCGCGCGAACACGCAAGCGTCCGCTCAATTATTCTGCAAACAGGAGGAGGCTGGGCTCCCCTGCACGATACACCTCGAAACCCTCTCAGGTCCCGGCGGCGCGCAGCGCCGTCCTAAGTACTTGGTCGGGTTCGAGAGAGGCGCAATCGCCCGGAGATAGGCGAGTAGACGCTTTCAGTGCGACCACCCGTGCTCCCAACTGAGCTTGCCGCTGCCGACAGAGGCCCGGGAGCGTGCTGTCGTGGTGTTGCCGGCGGGAGACAACACGCGGCCACAAACAGTGACCGGGCAGCTCCAACGCCAGCGCCACAGAGGGGCAGAGCCCCACTTGGGTGCCAAAGCGAACTCTCCCAGCACAGCGCACGCGCCAACACATCCGCACAGCTGCGATACAAACCACCTGCGAGAACCGCGGGGGCGACCGAGCAGCAGACGGCGTCGCGGCGCCGAGTGCCGGGCGGCGGCGCATCCTCAACGCACACAGTCCTCAATCGGACCAGCACACTGCAGATGTCCACCGCGCTTCGCACCGGGCCCGGGAGGACCCACTTTGGCCGCACGGCGCCGCGCGCTGGGTGCGCCGGCACGCAGATGCGCCGCCTGCCGCGTCCGTCAGCCGGCGCGCCTGCCACTGGGCGCCCCCACCAGCCGGCTGCCGCGCGTGCGCCCACGCAGCGCGCGGCCAGCACGCCGGGCGCCCCCCCCTCACCGGCCGGGGACGGTCCCACCCAGCCACCGCCGCGTATCGCTTCATACCCACATGCCCACTCACGTTCGTGGGTATGACGGGTGTCGCTGAAGCAACCGGTTAATACCTGTACCGATCGTCGATATCAACGATTCACCTCCAGCGCGAACAACCGCGCAACAACGGATTTCCAGTTCATTTGCGTAACTTGGGCAGCAAACGTAGACATCCATCTACATTTGCGACTTCTACGAGTCTTGCATGCCTGGATGTTGTGTGTCACGACGCACTCCATCAGCATACATACACGCTGCGACGTGTGCACGAAAGAACACGTGGAAGGTGGCCAGCGTACGTATGCGAATGCCATTGCACAGCTGCGAAGCGCATTCAACACGCGAACTCCTGACCGACGAGCTAGAGGTGACAGGAGGGGAGGGGGGGGGGGGCGGGGGCGATATACGTCCTATTGCAGTACACAATACAGTGGATAGCGGGACCATGTGGAAAGTAAGCAACACTCGCAAGATGTGAGGGTACGCACCGTAAAATGAATCAATACGCAGAACACCACAGTGTGCGCGAAGTGAACTATGTTGAGATGGTTGCAATTAGGCAACGCTACACGAATTCCTAGATTCATATAACTAACAATTACAGGGCAGGTTAAGGCGCAACGTGGGTTAGGTTAGGGCGCAACGTGGGTTAGGTTAAGGCGCAACGTGGGTTAGGTTAAGGCGCAACTTGGGTTAGGTTAAGGCGCAACTTGGGTTAGGTTAAGGCGCAACTTGGGTTAGGTTAAGGCGCAACTTGGGTTAGGTTAAGGCGCAACTTGGGTTAGGTTAAGGCGCAACTTGGGTTAGGTTAAGGCGCAACTTGGGTTAGGTTAAGGCGCAACGTGGGTTAGGTTAAGGCGCAACGTGGGTTAGGTTAAGGCGCAACGTGGGTTAGGTTAAGGCGCAACGTGGGTTAGGTTAAGGCGCAACGTGGGTTAGGTTAAGGCGCAACGTGGGTTAGGTTAAGGCGCAACGTGGGTTAGGTTAAGGCGCAACGTGGGTTAGGTTAAGGCGCAACGTGGGTTAGGTTAAGGCGCAACGTGGGTTAGGTTAAGGCGCAACGTGGGTTAGGTTAAGGCGCAACGTGGGTTAGGTTAAGGCGCAACGTGGGTTAGGTTAAGGCGCAACGTGGGTTAGGTTAAGGCGCAACGTGGGTTAGGTTAAGGCGCAACGTGGGTTAGGTTAGGGCGCAACGTGGGTTAGGTTAAGGCGCAACGTGGGTTAGGTTAGGGCGCAACGTGGGTTAGGTTAGGGCGCAACGTGGGTTAGGTTAGGGCGCAACGTGGGTTAGGTTAGGGCGCAACGTGGGTTAGGTTAGGGCGCAACGTGGGTTAGGTTAGGGCGCAACTTGGGTTAGGTTAGGGCGCAACGTGGGTTAGGTTAGGGCGCAACGTGGGTTAGGTTAGGGCGCAACGTGGGTTAGGTTAGGGCGCAACTTGGGTTAGGTTAAGGCA
>NC_064620.1:307937971-307940471 GCF_023898315.1 Schistocerca nitens
CCGCGGGGGCGACCGAGCAGCAGACGGCGTCGCGGCGCCGAGTGCCGGGCGGCGGCGCATCCTCAACGCACACAGTCCTCAATCGGACCAGCACACTGCAGATGTCCACCGCGCTTCGCACCGGGCCCGGGAGGACCCACTTTGGCCGCACGGCGCCGCGCGCTGGGTGCGCCGGCACGCAGATGCGCCGCCTGCCGCGTCCGTCAGCCGGCGCGCCTGCCACTGGGCGCCCCCACCAGCCGGCTGCCGCGCGTGCGCCCACGCAGCGCGCGGCCAGCACGCCGGGCGCCCCCCCCTCACCGGCCGGGGACGGTCCCACCCAGCCACCGCCGCGTATCGCTTCATACCCACATGCCCACTCACGTTCGTGGGTATGACGGGTGTCGCTGAAGCAACCGGTTAATACCTGTACCGATCGTCGATATCAACGATTCACCTCCAGCGCGAACAACCGCGCAACAACGGATTTCCAGTTCATTTGCGTAACTTGGGCAGCAAACGTAGACATCCATCTACATTTGCGACTTCTACGAGTCTTGCATGCCTGGATGTTGTGTGTCACGACGCACTCCATCAGCATACATACACGCTGCGACGTGTGCACGAAAGAACACGTGGAAGGTGGCCAGCGTACGTATGCGAATGCCATTGCACAGCTGCGAAGCGCATTCAACACGCGAACTCCTGACCGACGAGCTAGAGGTGACAGGAGGGGAGGGGGGGGGGGGGCGGGGGCGATATACGTCCTATTGCAGTACACAATACAGTGGATAGCGGGACCATGTGGAAAGTAAGCAACACTCGCAAGATGTGAGGGTACGCACCGTAAAATGAATCAATACGCAGAACACCACAGTGTGCGCGAAGTGAACTATGTTGAGATGGTTGCAATTAGGCAACGCTACACGAATTCCTAGATTCATATAACTAACAATTACAGGGCAGGTTAAGGCGCAACGTGGGTTAGGTTAGGGCGCAACGTGGGTTAGGTTAAGGCGCAACGTGGGTTAGGTTAAGGCGCAACTTGGGTTAGGTTAAGGCGCAACTTGGGTTAGGTTAAGGCGCAACTTGGGTTAGGTTAAGGCGCAACTTGGGTTAGGTTAAGGCGCAACTTGGGTTAGGTTAAGGCGCAACTTGGGTTAGGTTAAGGCGCAACTTGGGTTAGGTTAAGGCGCAACTTGGGTTAGGTTAAGGCGCAACGTGGGTTAGGTTAAGGCGCAACGTGGGTTAGGTTAAGGCGCAACGTGGGTTAGGTTAAGGCGCAACGTGGGTTAGGTTAAGGCGCAACGTGGGTTAGGTTAAGGCGCAACGTGGGTTAGGTTAAGGCGCAACGTGGGTTAGGTTAAGGCGCAACGTGGGTTAGGTTAAGGCGCAACGTGGGTTAGGTTAAGGCGCAACGTGGGTTAGGTTAAGGCGCAACGTGGGTTAGGTTAAGGCGCAACGTGGGTTAGGTTAAGGCGCAACGTGGGTTAGGTTAAGGCGCAACGTGGGTTAGGTTAAGGCGCAACGTGGGTTAGGTTAAGGCGCAACGTGGGTTAGGTTAGGGCGCAACGTGGGTTAGGTTAAGGCGCAACGTGGGTTAGGTTAGGGCGCAACGTGGGTTAGGTTAGGGCGCAACGTGGGTTAGGTTAGGGCGCAACGTGGGTTAGGTTAGGGCGCAACGTGGGTTAGGTTAGGGCGCAACGTGGGTTAGGTTAGGGCGCAACTTGGGTTAGGTTAGGGCGCAACGTGGGTTAGGTTAGGGCGCAACGTGGGTTAGGTTAGGGCGCAACGTGGGTTAGGTCAGGGCGCAACGTGGGTTAGGTTAGGGCGCAACTTGGGTTAGGTTAAGGCAGAAGTTGGGTTAGGTTAAGGCAGAAGTTGGGTTAGGTTAAGGCAGAAGTTGGGTTAGGTTAAGGCAGAAGCTGGGTTAGGTTAAGGCAGAAGTTGGGTTAGGTTAAGGCAGAAGTTGGGTTAGGTTAAGGCAGAAGTTGGGTTAGGTTAAGGCAGAAGTTGGGTTAGGTTAAGGCAGAAGTTGGGTTAGGTTAAGGCAGAAGTTGGGTTAGGTTAAGGCAGAAGTTGGGTTAGGTTAAGGCAGAAGTTGGGTTAGGTTAAGGCAGAAGTTGGGTTAGGTTAAGGCAGAAGTTGGGTTAGGTTAAGGCAGAAGTTGGGTTAGGTTAAGGCAGAAGTTGGGTTAGGTTAAGGCAGAAGTTGGGTTAGGTTAAGGCAGAAGTTGGGTTAGGTTAAGGCAGAAGTTGGGTTAGGTTAAGGCAGAAGTTGGGTTAGGTTAAGGCAGAAGTTGGGTTAGGTTAAGGCAGAAGTTGGGTTAAGGGATGGTGTGTGTGGGGGGGGGGGGTGGGGTGGCGAGGTTCGTTGATAGTGATGGTAGTAAGTGGACGCCTGAGGCACTATCAGATATGTCACGTCAGTTGCACTTGTGGCTCATGGCAGGTGGCGCGCCCGTTCTGTGTTTGTGGCAAAGGAGTGGCACACCTGTGTCTTTCATTCCTGCCATTGTTTA
>NC_064620.1:307950471-307952971 GCF_023898315.1 Schistocerca nitens
GTGCCGGGCGGCGGCGCATCCTCAACGCACACAGTCCTCAATCGGACCAGCACACTGCAGATGTCCACCGCGCTTCGCACCGGGCCCGGGAGGACCCACTTTGGCCGCACGGCGCCGCGCGCTGGGTGCGCCGGCACGCAGATGCGCCGCCTGCCGCGTCCGTCAGCCGGCGCGCCTGCCACTGGGCGCCCCCACCAGCCGGCTGCCGCGCGTGCGCCCACGCAGCGCGCGGCCAGCACGCCGGGCGCCCCCCCCTCACCGGCCGGGGACGGTCCCACCCAGCCACCGCCGCGTATCGCTTCATACCCACATGCCCACTCACGTTCGTGGGTATGACGGGTGTCGCTGAAGCAACCGGTTAATACCTGTACCGATCGTCGATATCAACGATTCACCTCCAGCGCGAACAACCGCGCAACAACGGATTTCCAGTTCATTTGCGTAACTTGGGCAGCAAACGTAGACATCCATCTACATTTGCGACTTCTACGAGTCTTGCATGCCTGGATGTTGTGTGTCACGACGCACTCCATCAGCATACATACACGCTGCGACGTGTGCACGAAAGAACACGTGGAAGGTGGCCAGCGTACGTATGCGAATGCCATTGCACAGCTGCGAAGCGCATTCAACACGCGAACTCCTGACCGACGAGCTAGAGGTGACAGGAGGGGAGGGGGGGGGGGGGCGGGGGCGATATACGTCCTATTGCAGTACACAATACAGTGGATAGCGGGACCATGTGGAAAGTAAGCAACACTCGCAAGATGTGAGGGTACGCACCGTAAAATGAATCAATACGCAGAACACCACAGTGTGCGCGAAGTGAACTATGTTGAGATGGTTGCAATTAGGCAACGCTACACGAATTCCTAGATTCATATAACTAACAATTACAGGGCAGGTTAAGGCGCAACGTGGGTTAGGTTAGGGCGCAACGTGGGTTAGGTTAAGGCGCAACGTGGGTTAGGTTAAGGCGCAACTTGGGTTAGGTTAAGGCGCAACTTGGGTTAGGTTAAGGCGCAACTTGGGTTAGGTTAAGGCGCAACTTGGGTTAGGTTAAGGCGCAACTTGGGTTAGGTTAAGGCGCAACTTGGGTTAGGTTAAGGCGCAACTTGGGTTAGGTTAAGGCGCAACTTGGGTTAGGTTAAGGCGCAACGTGGGTTAGGTTAAGGCGCAACGTGGGTTAGGTTAAGGCGCAACGTGGGTTAGGTTAAGGCGCAACGTGGGTTAGGTTAAGGCGCAACGTGGGTTAGGTTAAGGCGCAACGTGGGTTAGGTTAAGGCGCAACGTGGGTTAGGTTAAGGCGCAACGTGGGTTAGGTTAAGGCGCAACGTGGGTTAGGTTAAGGCGCAACGTGGGTTAGGTTAAGGCGCAACGTGGGTTAGGTTAAGGCGCAACGTGGGTTAGGTTAAGGCGCAACGTGGGTTAGGTTAAGGCGCAACGTGGGTTAGGTTAAGGCGCAACGTGGGTTAGGTTAGGGCGCAACGTGGGTTAGGTTAAGGCGCAACGTGGGTTAGGTTAGGGCGCAACGTGGGTTAGGTTAGGGCGCAACGTGGGTTAGGTTAGGGCGCAACGTGGGTTAGGTTAGGGCGCAACGTGGGTTAGGTTAGGGCGCAACGTGGGTTAGGTTAGGGCGCAACTTGGGTTAGGTTAGGGCGCAACGTGGGTTAGGTTAGGGCGCAACGTGGGTTAGGTTAGGGCGCAACGTGGGTTAGGTTAGGGCGCAACGTGGGTTAGGTTAGGGCGCAACTTGGGTTAGGTTAAGGCAGAAGTTGGGTTAGGTTAAGGCAGAAGTTGGGTTAGGTTAAGGCAGAAGTTGGGTTAGGTTAAGGCAGAAGCTGGGTTAGGTTAAGGCAGAAGTTGGGTTAGGTTAAGGCAGAAGTTGGGTTAGGTTAAGGCAGAAGTTGGGTTAGGTTAAGGCAGAAGTTGGGTTAGGTTAAGGCAGAAGTTGGGTTAGGTTAAGGCAGAAGTTGGGTTAGGTTAAGGCAGAAGTTGGGTTAGGTTAAGGCAGAAGTTGGGTTAGGTTAAGGCAGAAGTTGGGTTAGGTTAAGGCAGAAGTTGGGTTAGGTTAAGGCAGAAGTTGGGTTAGGTTAAGGCAGAAGTTGGGTTAGGTTAAGGCAGAAGTTGGGTTAGGTTAAGGCAGAAGTTGGGTTAGGTTAAGGCAGAAGTTGGGTTAGGTTAAGGCAGAAGTTGGGTTAAGGGATGGTGTGTGTGGGGGGGGGGGTGGGGTGGCGAGGTTCGTTGATAGTGATGGTAGTAAGTGGACGCCTGAGGCACTATCAGATATGTCACGTCAGTTGCACTTGTGGCTCATGGCAGGTGGCGCGCCCGTTCTGTGTTTGTGGCAAAGGAGTGGCACACCTGTGTCTTTCATTCCTGCCATTGTTTATGTGCTGTGAGATGCGGCAGTGTGGTGCTGTTGGGTGCACCCCTGTGTAGGACATGTGTGGGTGTTGGTGGCGTATCTGAGCAATGGTGGTTGTAGGAAGAGTGGGAT
>NC_064620.1:307960471-307965471 GCF_023898315.1 Schistocerca nitens
AAGAGCTATCAATCTGTCAATCCTTCCGGTGTCCGGGCCTGGTGAGGTTTCCCGTGTTGAGTCAAATTAAGCCGCAGGCTCCACTCCTGGTGGTGCCCTTCCGTCAATTCCTTTAAGTTTCAGCTTTGCAACCATACTTCCCCCGGAACCCAAAAGCTTTGGTTTCCCGGAGGCTGCCCGCCGAGTCATCGGAGGAACTGCGGCGGATCGCTGGCTGGCATCGTTTATGGTTAGAACTAGGGCGGTATCTGATCGCCTTCGAACCTCTAACTTTCGTTCTTGATTAATGAAAACATACTTGGCAAATGCTTTCGCTTCTGTTCGTCTTGCGACGATCCAAGAATTTCACCTCTAACGTCGCAATACGAATGCCCCCGCCTGTCCCTATTAATCATTACCTCGGGTTCCGAAAACCAACAAAATAGAACCGAGGTCCTATTCCATTATTCCATGCACACAGTATTCAGGCGGGCTTGCCTGCTTTAAGCACTCTAATTTGTTCAAAGTAAACGTGCCGGCCCACCGAGACACTCAATAAAGAGCACCCTGGTAGGATTTCAACGGGGTCCGCCTCGGGACGCACGAGCACGCACGAGGCGGTCGCACGCCTTCGGCTCGCCCCACCGGCAGGACGTCCCACGATACATGCCAGTTAAACACCGACGGGCGGTGAACCAACAGCGTGGGACACAAATCCAACTACGAGCTTTTTAACCGCAACAACTTTAATATACGCTATTGGAGCTGGAATTACCGCGGCTGCTGGCACCAGACTTGCCCTCCAATAGATACTCGTTAAAGGATTTAAAGTGTACTCATTCCGATTACGGGGCCTCGGATGAGTCCCGTATCGTTATTTTTCGTCACTACCTCCCCGTGCCGGGAGTGGGTAATTTGCGCGCCTGCTGCCTTCCTTGGATGTGGTAGCCGTTTCTCAGGCTCCCTCTCCGGAATCGAACCCTGATTCCCCGTTACCCGTTACAACCATGGTAGGCGCAGAACCTACCATCGACAGTTGATAAGGCAGACATTTGAAAGATGCGTCGCCGGTACGAAGACCGTGCGATCAGCCCAAAGTTATTCAGAGTCACCAAGGCAAACGGACCGGACGAGCCGACCGATTGGTTTTGATCTAATAAAGCGTCCCTTCCATCTCTGGTCGGGACTCTGTTTGCATGTATTAGCTCTAGAATTACCACAGTTATCCAAGTAACGTGGGTACGATCTAAGGAACCATAACTGATTTAATGAGCCATTCGCGGTTTCACCTTAATGCGGCTTGTACTGAGACATGCATGGCTTAATCTTTGAGACAAGCATATGACTACTGGCAGGATCAACCAGGGAGCTGCGTCAACTAGAGCTGAGCAGCCGGCCGCCCGGAGTGTGTCCCGGGGGCCCGCGCGAACACGCAAGCGTCCGCTCAATTATTCTGCAAACAGGAGGAGGCTGGGCTCCCCTGCACGATACACCTCGAAACCCTCTCAGGTCCCGGCGGCGCGCAGCGCCGTCCTAAGTACTTGGTCGGGTTCGAGAGAGGCGCAATCGCCCGGAGATAGGCGAGTAGAGACGCTTTCAGTGCGACCACCCGTGCTCCCAACTGAGCTTGCCGCTGCCGACAGAGGCCCGGGAGCGTGCTGTCGTGGTGTTGCCGGCGGGAGACAACACGCGGCCACAAACAGTGACCGGGCAGCTCCAACGCCAGCGCCACAGAGGGGCAGAGCCCCACTTGGGTGCCAAAGCGAACTCTCCCAGCACAGCGCACGCGCCAACACATCCGCACAGCTGCGATACAAACCACCTGCGAGAACCGCGGGGGCGACCGAGCAGCAGACGGCGTCGCGGCGCCGAGTGCCGGGCGGCGGCGCATCCTCAACGCACACAGTCCTCAATCGGACCAGCACACTGCAGATGTCCACCGCGCTTCGCACCGGGCCCGGGAGGACCCACTTTGGCCGCACGGCGCCGCGCGCTGGGTGCGCCGGCACGCAGATGCGCCGCCTGCCGCCTCCGTCAGCCGGCGCGCCTGCCACTGGGCGCCCCCACCAGCCGGCTGCCGCGCGTGCGCCCACGCAGCGCGCGGCCAGCACGCCGGGCGCCCCCCCCTCACCGGCCGGGGACGGTCCCACCCAGCCACCGCCGCGTATCGCTTCATACCCACATGCCCACTCACGTTCGTGGGTATGACGGGTGTCGCTGAAGCAACCGGTTAATACCTGTACCGATCGTCGATATCAACGATTCACCTCCAGCGCGAACAACCGCGCAACAACGGATTTCCAGTTCATTTGCGTAACTTGGGCAGCAAACGTAGACATCCATCTACATTTGCGACTTCTACGAGTCTTGCATGCCTGGATGTTGTGTGTCACGACGCACTCCATCAGCATACATACACGCTGCGACGTGTGCACGAAAGAACACGTGGAAGGTGGCCAGCGTACGTATGCGAATGCCATTGCACAGCTGCGAAGCGCATTCAACACGCGAACTCCTGACCGACGAGCTAGAGGTGACAGGAGGGGAGGGGGGGGGGGGGGCGGGGGCGATATACGTCCTATTGCAGTACACAATACAGTGGATAGCGGGACCATGTGGAAAGTAAGCAACACTCGCAAGATGTGAGGGTACGCACCGTAAAATGAATCAATACGCAGAACACCACAGTGTGCGCGAAGTGAACTATGTTGAGATGGTTGCAATTAGGCAACGCTACACGAATTCCTAGATTCATATAACTAACAATTACAGGGCAGGTTAAGGCGCAACGTGGGTTAGGTTAGGGCGCAACGTGGGTTAGGTTAGGGCGCAACGTGGGTTAGGTTTGGGCGCAACGTGGGTTAGGTTAGGGCGCAACGTGGGTTAGGTTAGGGCGCAACGTGGGTTAGGTTAGGGCCCAACGTAGGTTAGGTTAGGGCGCAACGTAGGTTAGGTTAGGGCGCAACGTAGGTTAGGTTAGGGCGCAACGTAGGTTAGGTTAGGGCGCAACGTAGGTTAGGTTAGGGCGCAACGTAGGTTAGGTTAGGGCGCAACGTAGGTTAGGTTAGGGCGCAACGTGGGTTAGGTTAGGGCGCAACGTGGGTTAGGTTAAGGCGCAACGTGGGTTAGGTTAGGGCGCAACGTGGGTTAGGTTAGGGCGCAACTTGGGTTAGGTTAAGGCGCAACTTGGGTTAGGTTAAGGCGCAACTTGGGTTAGGTTAAGGCGCAACTTGGGTTAGGTTAAGGCGCAACTTGGGTTAGGTTAAGGCGCAACTTGGGTTAGGTTAAGGCGCAACTTGGGTTAGGTTAAGGCGCAACTTGGGTTAGGTTAAGGCGCAACTTGGGTTAGGTTAAGGCGCAACTTGGGTTAGGTTAAGGCAGAAGTTGGGTTAGGTTAAGGCAGAAGTTGGGTTAGGTTAAGGCAGAAGTTGGGTTAGGTTAAGGCAGAAGTTGGGTTAGGTTAAGGCGCAACTTGGGTTAGGTTAAGGCGCAACTTGGGTTAGGTTAAGGCGCAACTTAGGTTAGGTTAAGGCGCAACTTGGGTTAGGTTAAGGCGCAACTTGGGTTAGGTTAAGGCGCAACTTGGGTTAGGTTAAGGCGCAACTTGGGTTAGGTTAAGGCAGAAGTTGGGTTAGGTTAAGGCAGAAGTTGGGTTAGGTTAAGGCAGAAGTTGGGTTAGGTTAAGGCAGAAGTTGGGTTAGGTTAAGGCAGAAGTTGGGTTAGGTTAAGGCAGAAGTTGGGTTAGGTTAAGGCAGAAGTTGGGTTAGGTTAAGGCAGAAGTTGGGTTAGGTTAAGGCAGAAGTTGGGTTAAGGGATGGTGTGTGTGGGGGGGGGGTGGGGTGGCGAGGTTCGTTGATAGTGATGGTAGTAAGTGGACGCCTGAGGCACTATCAGATATGTCACGTCAGTTGCACTTGTGGCTCATGGCAGGTGGCGCGCCCGTTCTGTGTTTGTGGCAAAGGAGTGGCACACCTGTGTCTTTCATTCCTGCCATTGTTTATGTGCTGTGAGATGCGGCAGTGTGGTGCTGTTGGGTGCACCCCTGTGTAGGACATGTGTGGGTGTTGGTGGCGTATCTGAGCAATGGTGGTTGTAGGAAGAGTGGGATATTCAGTTTTCTGGTTCGACGTCCCGGTCTGGTTATCATAGTGTGGATGGTGTACTGTGGCCGAGAGGATGCACTGGATGTTGTTCCATGCTGGTACTTAGATGTTGTGTCTGCGTCTGTTACAGGCATAGACTAGTGGGTGATGGAGTGTGTGGGTGACGTGTGGTTGACATTGTGTGCACAGACGTTCAGCATGTATAGGGACAGTTGTATGTGTTATCTATATTCCGATGACTGCGCGTATTACTAAGCACCGCCGCGTATAAGCTTAATGTATGTATAGTCAATGCCTGTTCTATCTCTGTACAGTAGTAGCGGTGCGACTGCACTAGCTAGCTACACCTCGCGGCATCGTCCCCCGGTGTATGGCATATGATTATAAACATTCTGTCTATTAGTCAAAACCGGTGGTGTGACTACGTCACATGTTTGAGGTGGGGGGACGCAACACCGTGCCGGTGGGTCAGGGCTGCGAAACACTTTCCCCACACTGGGGGCTCGGACCCTCATTACTCGTCCCAGTAATATATTGCGGAGCGCACATAGCCATTGCCCAGAGTCTTTGCGACTGCGAGTGCAACGCCCACGGGGACCGACGTGGATGGGGCGGCCCATAGCTGATCGCTCAGCATCGGAATCCGTACAGTGAGCGACGCGGTCGCGCACAGACTTAGAGCACGTTTAGGGACAGCGGGAATGTCGAATATTGGATAAAACTCTTCATGAAACGCAAGATATAGGTGTGGATTGCAACTTACGAGTGCGGGAAACGTCCGCCGTTCATCCGCTGGACTTGCGATTTTGGTGGGTGGGGTGGGGCACGTACGGGTGCGGGTGGCGTGATTGTCGGTCGACGACTTCGTGGTGGACAGAGGATGCCGTCTTTGTGGGTGGCGTCGGACAATGTGTACTG
>NC_064620.1:307972971-307975471 GCF_023898315.1 Schistocerca nitens
CTTGGATGTGGTAGCCGTTTCTCAGGCTCCCTCTCCGGAATCGAACCCTGATTCCCCGTTACCCGTTACAACCATGGTAGGCGCAGAACCTACCATCGACAGTTGATAAGGCAGACATTTGAAAGATGCGTCGCCGGTACGAAGACCGTGCGATCAGCCCAAAGTTATTCAGAGTCACCAAGGCAAACGGACCGGACGAGCCGACCGATTGGTTTTGATCTAATAAAAGCGTCCCTTCCATCTCTGGTCGGGACTCTGTTTGCATGTATTAGCTCTAGAATTACCACAGTTATCCAAGTAACGTGGGTACGATCTAAGGAACCATAACTGATTTAATGAGCCATTCGCGGTTTCACCTTAATGCGGCTTGTACTGAGACATGCATGGCTTAATCTTTGAGACAAGCATATGACTACTGGCAGGATCAACCAGGGAGCTGCGTCAACTAGAGCTGAGCAGCCGGCCGCCCGGGAGTGTGTCCCGGGGGCCCGCGCGAACACGCAAGCGTCCGCTCAATTATTCTGCAAACAGGAGGAGGCTGGGCTCCCCTGCACGATACACCTCGAAACCCTCTCAGGTCCCGGCGGCGCGCAGCGCCGTCCTAAGTACTTGGTCGGGTTCGAGAGAGGCGCAATCGCCCGGAGATAGGCGAGTAGACGCTTTCAGTGCGACCACCCGTGCTCCCAACTGAGCTTGCCGCTGCCGACAGAGGCCCGGGAGCGTGCTGTCGTGGTGTTGCCGGCGGGAGACAACACGCGGCCACAAACAGTGACCGGGCAGCTCCAACGCCAGCGCCACAGAGGGGCAGAGCCCCACTTGGGTGCCAAAGCGAACTCTCCCAGCACAGCGCACGCGCCAACACATCCGCACAGCTGCGATACAAACCACCTGCGAGAACCGCGGGGGCGACCGAGCAGCAGACGGCGTCGCGGCGCCGAGTGCCGGGCGGCGGCGCATCCTCAACGCACACAGTCCTCAATCGGACCAGCACACTGCAGATGTCCACCGCGCTTCGCACCGGGCCCGGGAGGACCCACTTTGGCCGCACGGCGCCGCGCGCTGGGTGCGCCGGCACGCAGATGCGCCGCCTGCCGCCTCCGTCAGCCGGCGCGCCTGCCACTGGGCGCCCCCACCAGCCGGCTGCCGCGCGTGCGCCCACGCAGCGCGCGGCCAGCACGCCGGGCGCCCCCCCCTCACCGGCCGGGGACGGTCCCACCCAGCCACCGCCGCGTATCGCTTCATACCCACATGCCCACTCACGTTCGTGGGTATGACGGGTGTCGCTGAAGCAACCGGTTAATACCTGTACCGATCGTCGATATCAACGATTCACCTCCAGCGCGAACAACCGCGCAACAACGGATTTCCAGTTCATTTGCGTAACTTGGGCAGCAAACGTAGACATCCATCTACATTTGCGACTTCTACGAGTCTTGCATGCCTGGATGTTGTGTGTCACGACGCACTCCATCAGCATACATACACGCTGCGACGTGTGCACGAAAGAACACGTGGAAGGTGGCCAGCGTACGTATGCGAATGCCATTGCACAGCTGCGAAGCGCATTCAACACGCGAACTCCTGACCGACGAGCTAGAGGTGACAGGAGGGGAGGGGGGGGGGGGGGCGGGGGCGATATACGTCCTATTGCAGTACACAATACAGTGGATAGCGGGACCATGTGGAAAGTAAGCAACACTCGCAAGATGTGAGGGTACGCACCGTAAAATGAATCAATACGCAGAACACCACAGTGTGCGCGAAGTGAACTATGTTGAGATGGTTGCAATTAGGCAACGCTACACGAATTCCTAGATTCATATAACTAACAATTACAGGGCAGGTTAAGGCGCAACGTGGGTTAGGTTAGGGCGCAACGTGGGTTAGGTTAGGGCGCAACGTGGGTTAGGTTTGGGCGCAACGTGGGTTAGGTTAGGGCGCAACGTGGGTTAGGTTAGGGCGCAACGTGGGTTAGGTTAGGGCCCAACGTAGGTTAGGTTAGGGCGCAACGTAGGTTAGGTTAGGGCGCAACGTAGGTTAGGTTAGGGCGCAACGTAGGTTAGGTTAGGGCGCAACGTAGGTTAGGTTAGGGCGCAACGTAGGTTAGGTTAGGGCGCAACGTAGGTTAGGTTAGGGCGCAACGTGGGTTAGGTTAGGGCGCAACGTGGGTTAGGTTTGGGCGCAACGTGGGTTAGGTTAGGGCGCAACGTGGGTTAGGTTAGGGCGCAACGTGGGTTAGGTTAGGGCCCAACGTAGGTTAGGTTAGGGCGCAACGTAGGTTAGGTTAGGGCGCAACGTAGGTTAGGTTAGGGCGCAACGTAGGTTAGGTTAGGGCGCAACGTAGGTTAGGTTAGGGCGCAACGTAGGTTAGGTTAGGGCGCAACGTAGGTTAGGTTAGGGCGCAACGTGGGTTAGGTTAGGGCGCAACGTGGGTTAGGTTAAGGCGCAACGTGGGTTAGGTTAGGGCGCAACGTGGGTTAGGTTAGGGCGCAACTTGGGT
>NC_064620.1:307982971-307987971 GCF_023898315.1 Schistocerca nitens
GGGTGATCTTTTTACAGTTTCCACTGTCTCTTTCAAAACAGTTGCATAGGCGGGACTGAGGCGTTCGACGGCCCCTGTTCCAGTGTTTTGTGTCCAACGGCCTCACGGCCGATGGGCGTCGTACGGCTCCACTCCGGAGCGGACAGGCACTCGGGCGAACGTCATTCAAAACCGGCGCGAGGCGCCAGGTGCCGCAGGCCAGCCGCTCCAGAGCTTCAGCGCTCGTACCACACAACATTTTCCGTTAGTTTTGAGAAGCACGCGTGGTCCCGCACGCGGCGCACAGCTACTGCGAGCCGTACAGGTAGCGTGTTGCACGACACGACACGCACATCGAAAGACATGCAGTCTAGTCGGTAATGATCCTTCCGCAGGTTCACCTATGGAAACCTTGTTACGACTTTTACTTCCTCTAAATGATCAAGTTTGGTCATCTTTCCGGTAGCATCGGCAACGACAGAGTCGATGCCGCGTACCAGTCCGAAGACCTCACTAAATCATTCAATCGGTAGTAGCGACGGGCGGTGTGTACAAAGGGCAGGGACGTAATCAACGCGAGCTTATGACTCGCGCTTACTGGGAATTCCTCGTTCATGGGGAACAATTGCAAGCCCCAATCCCTAGCACGAAGGAGGTTCAGCGGGTTACCCCGACCTTTCGGCCTAGGAAGACACGCTGATTCCTTCAGTGTAGCGCGCGTGCGGCCCAGAACATCTAAGGGCATCACAGACCTGTTATTGCTCAATCTCGTGCGGCTAGAAGCCGCCTGTCCCTCTAAGAAGAAAAGTAATCGCTGACAGCACGAAGGATGTCACGCGACTAGTTAGCAGGCTAGAGTCTCGTTCGTTATCGGAATTAACCAGACAAATCGCTCCACCAACTAAGAACGGCCATGCACCACCACCCACCGAATCAAGAAAGAGCTATCAATCTGTCAATCCTTCCGGTGTCCGGGCCTGGTGAGGTTTCCCGTGTTGAGTCAAATTAAGCCGCAGGCTCCACTCCTGGTGGTGCCCTTCCGTCAATTCCTTTAAGTTTCAGCTTTGCAACCATACTTCCCCCGGAACCCAAAAGCTTTGGTTTCCCGGAGGCTGCCCGCCGAGTCATCGGAGGAACTGCGGCGGATCGCTGGCTGGCATCGTTTATGGTTAGAACTAGGGCGGTATCTGATCGCCTTCGAACCTCTAACTTTCGTTCTTGATTAATGAAAACATACTTGGCAAATGCTTTCGCTTCTGTTCGTCTTGCGACGATCCAAGAATTTCACCTCTAACGTCGCAATACGAATGCCCCCGCCTGTCCCTATTAATCATTACCTCGGGTTCCGAAAACCAACAAAATAGAACCGAGGTCCTATTCCATTATTCCATGCACACAGTATTCAGGCGGGCTTGCCTGCTTTAAGCACTCTAATTAGTTCAAAGTAAACGTGCCGGCCCACCGAGACACTCAATAAAGAGCACCCTGGTAGGATTTCAACGGGGTCCGCCTCGGGACGCACGAGCACGCACGAGGCGGTCGCACGCCTTCGGCTCGCCCCACCGGCAGGACGTCCCACGATACATGCCAGTTAAACACCGACGGGCGGTGAACCAACAGCGTGGGACACAAATCCAACTACGAGCTTTTTAACCGCAACAACTTTAATATACGCTATTGGAGCTGGAATTACCGCGGCTGCTGGCACCAGACTTGCCCTCCAATAGATACTCGTTAAAGGATTTAAAGTGTACTCATTCCGATTACGGGGCCTCGGATGAGTCCCGTATCGTTATTTTTCGTCACTACCTCCCCGTGCCGGGAGTGGGTAATTTGCGCGCCTGCTGCCTTCCTTGGATGTGGTAGCCGTTTCTCAGGCTCCCTCTCCGGAATCGAACCCTGATTCCCCGTTACCCGTTACAACCATGGTAGGCGCAGAACCTACCATCGACAGTTGATAAGGCAGACATTTGAAAGATGCGTCGCCGGTACGAAGACCGTGCGATCAGCCCAAAGTTATTCAGAGTCACCAAGGCAAACGGACCGGACGAGCCGACCGATTGGTTTTGATCTAATAAAAGCGTCCCTTCCATCTCTGGTCGGGACTCTGTTTGCATGTATTAGCTCTAGAATTACCACAGTTATCCAAGTAACGTGGGTACGATCTAAGGAACCATAACTGATTTAATGAGCCATTCGCGGTTTCACCTTAATGCGGCTTGTACTGAGACATGCATGGCTTAATCTTTGAGACAAGCATATGACTACTGGCAGGATCAACCAGGGAGCTGCGTCAACTAGAGCTGAGCAGCCGGCCGCCCGGGAGTGTGTCCCGGGGGCCCGCGCGAACACGCAAGCGTCCGCTCAATTATTCTGCAAACAGGAGGAGGCTGGGCTCCCCTGCACGATACACCTCGAAACCCTCTCAGGTCCCGGCGGCGCGCAGCGCCGTCCTAAGTACTTGGTCGGGTTCGAGAGAGGCGCAATCGCCCGGAGATAGGCGAGTAGACGCTTTCAGTGCGACCACCCGTGCTCCCAACTGAGCTTGCCGCTGCCGACAGAGGCCCGGGAGCGTGCTGTCGTGGTGTTGCCGGCGGGAGACAACACGCGGCCACAAACAGTGACCGGGCAGCTCCAACGCCAGCGCCACAGAGGGGCAGAGCCCCACTTGGGTGCCAAAGCGAACTCTCCCAGCACAGCGCACGCGCCAACACATCCGCACAGCTGCGATACAAACCACCTGCGAGAACCGCGGGGGCGACCGAGCAGCAGACGGCGTCGCGGCGCCGAGTGCCGGGCGGCGGCGCATCCTCAACGCACACAGTCCTCAATCGGACCAGCACACTGCAGATGTCCACCGCGCTTCGCACCGGGCCCGGGAGGACCCACTTTGGCCGCACGGCGCCGCGCGCTGGGTGCGCCGGCACGCAGATGCGCCGCCTGCCGCCTCCGTCAGCCGGCGCGCCTGCCACTGGGCGCCCCCACCAGCCGGCTGCCGCGCGTGCGCCCACGCAGCGCGCGGCCAGCACGCCGGGCGCCCCCCCCTCACCGGCCGGGGACGGTCCCACCCAGCCACCGCCGCGTATCGCTTCATACCCACATGCCCACTCACGTTCGTGGGTATGACGGGTGTCGCTGAAGCAACCGGTTAATACCTGTACCGATCGTCGATATCAACGATTCACCTCCAGCGCGAACAACCGCGCAACAACGGATTTCCAGTTCATTTGCGTAACTTGGGCAGCAAACGTAGACATCCATCTACATTTGCGACTTCTACGAGTCTTGCATGCCTGGATGTTGTGTGTCACGACGCACTCCATCAGCATACATACACGCTGCGACGTGTGCACGAAAGAACACGTGGAAGGTGGCCAGCGTACGTATGCGAATGCCATTGCACAGCTGCGAAGCGCATTCAACACGCGAACTCCTGACCGACGAGCTAGAGGTGACAGGAGGGGAGGGGGGGGGGGGGGGGCGGGGGCGATATACGTCCTATTGCAGTACACAATACAGTGGATAGCGGGACCATGTGGAAAGTAAGCAACACTCGCAAGATGTGAGGGTACGCACCGTAAAATGAATCAATACGCAGAACACCACAGTGTGCGCGAAGTGAACTATGTTGAGATGGTTGCAATTAGGCAACGCTACACGAATTCCTAGATTCATATAACTAACAATTACAGGGCAGGTTAAGGCGCAACGTGGGTTAGGTTAGGGCGCAACGTGGGTTAGGTTAGGGCGCAACGTGGGTTAGGTTTGGGCGCAACGTGGGTTAGGTTAGGGCGCAACGTGGGTTAGGTTAGGGCGCAACGTGGGTTAGGTTAGGGCCCAACGTAGGTTAGGTTAGGGCGCAACGTAGGTTAGGTTAGGGCGCAACGTAGGTTAGGTTAGGGCGCAACGTAGGTTAGGTTAGGGCGCAACGTAGGTTAGGTTAGGGCGCAACGTAGGTTAGGTTAGGGCGCAACGTAGGTTAGGTTAGGGCGCAACGTGGGTTAGGTTAGGGCGCAACGTGGGTTAGGTTTGGGCGCAACGTGGGTTAGGTTAGGGCGCAACGTGGGTTAGGTTAGGGCGCAACGTGGGTTAGGTTAGGGCCCAACGTAGGTTAGGTTAGGGCGCAACGTAGGTTAGGTTAGGGCGCAACGTAGGTTAGGTTAGGGCGCAACGTAGGTTAGGTTAGGGCGCAACGTAGGTTAGGTTAGGGCGCAACGTAGGTTAGGTTAGGGCGCAACGTAGGTTAGGTTAGGGCGCAACGTGGGTTAGGTTAGGGCGCAACGTGGGTTAGGTTAAGGCGCAACGTGGGTTAGGTTAGGGCGCAACGTGGGTTAGGTTAGGGCGCAACTTGGGTTAGGTTAAGGCGCAACTTGGGTTAGGTTAAGGCGCAACTTGGGTTAGGTTAAGGCGCAACTTGGGTTAGGTTAAGGCGCAACTTGGGTTAGGTTAAGGCGCAACTTGGGTTAGGTTAAGGCGCAACTTGGGTTAGGTTAAGGCGCAACTTGGGTTAGGTTAAGGCGCAACTTGGGTTAGGTTAAGGCGCAACTTGGGTTAGGTTAAGGCAGAAGTTGGGTTAGGTTAAGGCAGAAGTTGGGTTAGGTTAAGGCAGAAGTTGGGTTAGGTTAAGGCAGAAGTTGGGTTAGGTTAAGGCGCAACTTGGGTTAGGTTAAGGCGCAACTTGGGTTAGGTTAAGGCGCAACTTGGGTTAGGTTAAGGCGCAACTTGGGTTAGGTTAAGGCGCAACTTGGGTTAGGTTAAGGCGCAACTTGGGTTAGGTTAAGGCGCAACTTGGGTTAGGTTAAGGCGCAACTTGGGTTAGGTTAAGGCGCAACTTGGGTTAGGTTAAGGCAGAAGTTGGGTTAGGTTAAGGCAGAAGTTGGGTTAGGTTAAGGCAGAAGTTGGGTTAGGTTAAGGCAGAAGTTGGGTTAGGTTAAGGCAGAAGTTGGGTTAGGTTAAGGCAGAAGTTGGGTTAGGTTAAGGCAGAAGTTGGGTTAGGTTAAGGCAGAAGTTGGGTTAAGGGA